>NC_086447.1:322010996-322310996 GCF_028390025.1 Pseudophryne corroboree | reverse complement strand
AATGGAATCGCTTCGTAAGAAGCCACCATTTTTCCCAGGACCCTTGTGCAATGATGCACTGACACTTTTCCTGGTTTTAGGAGGTTCCTGACTAGCTCGGATAACTCCCTGGCTTTCTTCTCCGGGAGAAACACCTTTTTCTGGACTGTGTCCAGAATCATCCCTAGGAACAGCAGACGTGTCGTCGGAAACAGCTGCGGTTTTGGAATATTTAGAATCCACCCGTGCTGTCGTAGAACTACTTGAGATAGTGCTACTCCGACCTCCAACTGTTCTCTGGACCTTGCCCCTATCAGGAGATCGTCCATTTTCTTTGAAGAAGAATCATCATTTCGGCCATTACCTTGGTAAGGACCCGGGGTGCCGTGGACAATCCAACCGGCAGCGTCTGAAACTGATAGTGACAGTTCTGTACCACGAACCTGAGGTACCCTTGGTGAGAAGGGCAAATTGGGACATGGAGGTAAGCATCCCTGATGTCCCGGGACACCATATAGTCCCCTTCTTCCTGGTTCGCTATCACTGCTCTGAGTGACTCCATCTTGATTTGAACCTTTGTATGTAAGTGTTCAACTATTTCAGATTTAGAATAGGTCTCACCGAGCCGTCTGGCTTCAGTACCACAATATAGTGTGGAATAATACCCCTTTCCTTGTTGTAGGAGGGGTACTTTGATTATCACCTGCTGGGAATACAGCTTGTGAATTGTTTCCACTACTGCCTCCCTGTCGGAGGGAGACGTTGGTAAAGCAGACTTCAGGAACCTGCGAGGGGGAGACGTCTCGAATTTCCAATCTGTACCCCTGGGATACTACTTGTAGGATCCAGGGGTCCACTTGCGAGTGAGCCCACTGCGTGCTGAAACTCTTGAGACGACCCCCCCCCACCGCACCTGAGTCCGCTTGTACGGCCCCAGCGTCATGCTGAGGACTTGGCAGAAGCGGTGGAGGGCTTCTGTTTCTGGGAATGGGCTGCCTGCTGCAGTCTTCTTCCCTTTCCTCTATCCCATGGCAGATATGACTGGCCTTTTGCCCGCTTGCCCTTATGGGGACGAAAGGACTGAGGCTGAAAAGACGTTGTCTTTTTCTCCTTTATACGGCAATACTTCCATGTGCCGTTTGGAATCTGCATCACCTGACCACTGTCGTGTCCATAAACAACTTCTGGCAGATATGGACATCGCACTTACTCTTGATGCCAGAGTGCAAATATCCCTCTGTGCATCTCGCATATATAGTAATGCATCCTTTAAATGCTCTATAGTCAATAATATACTGTCCCTATCCAGGGTATCAATATTTTCAGTCAGGGAATCCGACCAAGCCACCCCAGCGCTGCACATCCAGGCTGAGGCGATCGCTGGTCGCAGTATAACACCAGTATGTGTGTATATACTTTTTAGGATATTTTCCAGCCTCCTATCAGCTGGCTCCTTGAGGGCGGCCCTATCTGGAGACGGATCCGCCACTTGTTTTGATAAGCGTGTGAGCGCCTTATCCACCCTAAGGGGTGTTTCCCAACGCGCCCTAACTTCTGGCGGGAAAGGGTATACCGCCAATAATTTTCTATCGGGGGAAACCCACGCATCATCACACACTTCATTTAATTTATCTGATTCAGGAAAAACTACAGGTAGTTTTTTCACACTCCACATAATACCCTTTTTTGTGGTACTTGTAGTATCAGAAATATGTAACACCTCCTTCATTGCCCTTAACAAGTAACGTGTGGCCCTAAAGGAAAATACGTTTGTTTCTTCACCGTCGACACTGGAGTCAGTGTCCGTGTCTGTGTCTGTGTCGACCGACTGAGGTAAAAGGACGTTTTAACGCCCCTGACGGTGTTTGAGACGCCTGGACAGGGACTAATTGGTTTGCCGGCCGTCTCATGTCGTCAACCGACCTTGCAGCGTGTTGACATTATCACGTAATTCCTTAAATAAGCCATCCATTCCGGTGTCGACTCCCTAGAGAGTGACATCACCATTACAGGCAATTGCTCCGCCTCCTCACCAACATCGTCCTCATACATGTCGACACACACGTACCGACACACAGCACACACACAGGGAATGCTCTGATAGAGGACAGGACCCCACTAGCCCTTTGGGGAGACAGAGGGAGAGTTTGCCAGCACACACCAAAAACGCTATAATTATACAGGGACAACCTTTATATAAGTGTTTTTCCCTTATAGCATTTTAATATATATAGTCATATCGCCAAATAAGTGCCCCCCCTCTCTGTTTTAACCCTGTTTCTGTAGTGCAGTGCAGGGGAGAGCCTGGGAGCCTTCCCACCAGCATTTCTGTGAGGGAAAATGGCGCTGTGTGCTGAGGAGAATAGGCCCCGCCCCCTTTTCGGCGGGCTTCTTCTCCCGTTTTTCTGAGACCTGGCAGGGGTTAAATACATCCATATAGCCCCCAGGGGCTATATGTGATGTATTTTTAGCCAGAATAAGGTACTATCATTGCTGCCCAGGGCGCCCCCCCCAGCGCCCTGCACCCTCAGTGACCGCTGCTATGAAGTGTGCTGACAACAATGGCGCACAGCTGCAGTGCTGTGCGCTACCTTATGAAGACTGAAAAGTCTTCTGCCGCCGGTTTCTGGACCTCTTCACTTTTCGGCATCTGCAAGGGGGTCGGCGGCGCGGCTCCGGGACGAACCCCAGGGTGAGACCTGTGTTCCGACTCCCTCTGGAGCTAATGGTGTCCAGTAGCCTAAGAAGCCAATCCATCCTGCACGCAGGTGAGTTCACTTCTCTCCCCTAAGTCCCTCGATGCAGTGAGCCTGTTGCCAGCAGGACTCACTGAAAATAAAAAACCTAACAAAACTTTTACTCTAAGCAGCTCTTTAGGAGAGCCACCTAGATTGCACCCTTCTCGGCCGGGCACAAAAATCTAACTGAGGCTTGGAGGAGGGTCATAGGGGGAGGAGCCAGTGCACACCACCTGATCCTAAAGCTTTTACTTTTGTGCCCTGTCTCCTGCGGAGCCGCTATTCCCCATGGTCCTGACGGAGTCCCCAGCATCCACTAGGACGTCAGAGAAATGTTGTTTTGCAATCAACCTTGAATTAGGTCCTGTGTGTAGAAATTAGAGATGAGCGGGCTCGGTTCTCAGAGAATGAAGCACACCCGAATTTCCTGGATCTGAGGGAATCTGAGCTGTGGCAAACCATGATCATCACGGCATCGGATCTTGCTGGTTTTGGATCCACTATAAATCCCTCCCGCAGTGATCCAGCCACCATTTCACACAGGACCCCCCAGAGGGAAATTCAGGGCACTGTTTGACAGACACCCACATGATTCAGGAGACTTGGGACACTGTTTGCTGGGCACCTACATAGCCCTAGTTAATACTGGGGAGAGTCAGGCTCAGGACACTGTTTGATGGGCACCCACATGTCCCTAGTTATTATTAATGGGGAGAGTCAGTACACTGTTTGACGGACACCCACATGTCCCTAGTTATTATTAATGGGGAGAGTCAGTACACTGTTTGAAGGGCATCCACTTGTCCCTAGTTATTATTAATGGGGAGAGTCAGTACACTGTTTGAAGGGCATCCACTTGTCCCTAGTTATTATTAATGGGGAGAGTCAGTACACTGTTTGAAGGGCATCCACTTGTTCCTAGTTATTATTAATGGGGAGAGTCAGTACACTGTTTGAAGGGCATCCACTTGTCCCTAGTTATTATTAATGGGGAGAGTCAGTACACTGTTTGAAGGGCATCCACTTGTTCCTAGTTATTATTAATGGGGAGAGTCAGTACACTGTTTGAAGGGCATCCACTTGTCCCTAGTTATTATTAATGGGGAGAGTCAGTACACTGTTTGAAGGGCATCCACTTGTTCCTAGTTAATAGTAATGGCTTAGCTAGATGGATCATGTAGGCAGATAGCAAAACATTCTTTTTTATGTTTAATAGTCCAGGAAGGAACATCTCATCAATTATTACTTGCATTTTGGCTTTGTGTCATACTAGTGCTGAAACTTAACTGCAGCATCTTGGTGCACAGCCCAGAGGTCTTAATACATACAGGGGCTGCGTACAGTGCACACTGGTGTTTGTTTTGTCACTGCCTGCAGTGCAACATTAACTCACACTGGTGCATGCCACCATTACCATAATATTATTTTTTTACAACTTGTGTGTTCAAAAAAGGTGCTGTGCCACCCTGCATTCATAACTATAATTACTGTGACTCCGGAGTGTGAGTTGTCATTTGTGAAAAAAAGTAAAAAAATTTTTTTTGTACAACTTGTGTGTTCAATAAAGCACAATGGGCGGGATGTAATAAAGCAAAACTGCGGTAAAACCCCCGAAAACGGGGGTTTTACCGCATTTTCATATTTACTAACACCCTACCGCCGCGTTTTCGGCGTCCAGGGTATCGCCATCTCTGGATGGCGATACCCTATAGAAGCCTATGGGCTTCTTTTCGCCGACCGCCGCAACCCGCCGACACCGTCGCAGACGCCGACACCCTCCCCCCCCCAGCTTACCTTCCTCCATGATGCCCCGGACCCGGAAGGTAATCTCCTCCTACCCCTAGCAACGCAGCCGGACGTCCTTCCGGCTGCAGGGGGGAGGAGGAGGCGCCGGGGGCAGCCTGCTGCTGCTACCCGGCATCAAGGCAGTGTGGGGACCCCATGGAGGTGACGGAGACCCCCCGCAGACCACCTAACAGGTATCGCGGGGGGCCTCCGTCACCGCATCGCGATGTTGATCGCATATGTTAGTACATACGCGATCAACATCGCTGCGGTAACCGGCGAGGTGCGGCGATGTATGTTAATACATCCCGCCCACTATGTGAAATGCCGCACTGCATTCATAAATATAAGCACTTTAGGGTAAATGTAATAGGATCCGAGCAGGCAGAGCTCTGGCATTTTGTCTGAGAATGCCCTTATTTTTAAAGCAGCAATCACTTTGCAAATGATTGCCGCTTTAAAAATATAGGCATTCTCAGACAAAATCCTGGACCTCCACCAATTCAGACCCTATTACATTTACCATTGTGACTCCACAGTGTGAGCTGTCATTTGTGACAAAAAAGGTTGTTTTTATTTTTTTTGTATAACTTGTGTGTTCAATAAAGCTCAATAGGTGCATGCTGCACAGCGTTCATAAATATAAGCACTATGACTGAATTGTCAGTTGTGAAAAAATAAGATTTTAAACCTACCGGTAAATCTTTTTCTCGTAGTCCGTAGAGGATGCTGGGGACTCCGTAAGGACCATAGGGATAGACGGGCTCCGCAGGAGACATGGGCACTTTAAGAAAGACTTTAGATCTGGTGTGCACTGGCTCCTCCCTCTATGCCCCTCCTCCAGACCTCAGTAAGAGAAACTGTGCCCAGAGGAGACGGACAGTACGAGGAAAGGATTTTTGTTAATCCAAGGCAAGATTCATACCAGCCACACCAATCACACCGTATAACTTGTGATATACTACCCAGTTAACAGTATGAAAACGACATAGCATCAGTCCAAGACCGATGAGACTATTACATAACCCTTATTTAAGCAATAACTATATACAAGTCTTGCAGAAGTAGTCCGCACTTGGGACGGGCGCCCAGCATCCTCTACGGACTACGAGAAAAAGATTTACAGGTAGGTTTAAAATCTTATTTTCTCTTACGTCCTAGAGGATGCTGGGGACTCCGTAAGGACCATGGGGATTATACCAAAGCTCCCAAATGGGCGGGAGAGTGCGGATGACTCTGCAGCACCAATTGAGCAAACAGGAGGTCCTCCTCAGCCAGGGTATCAAACTTATAGAACTTTGCAAAGGAGTTTGAACCCGACCAAGTAGTAGCTCGGCACAACTGTAGCGCCGAGACCCCTCTGGCAGCCGCCCAAGAAGAGCCCACCTTCCTAGTGGAATGGGCCTTGACCAATTTAGGTAACGGCAATCCCGCCGTAGAATGCGCCTGCTGAATCGTGTTACAGATCCAGCGAGCAATAGTCTACTTTGAAGCAGGGGCACCAATCTTGTTGGTTGCATACATGACAAACAGTGCTTCTGTTTTTCTGACTGTAGCCGATCTGGCCACGTAAATTTTCAAAGCCCTGACCACATCAAGGGACTCGGGATCCTCCAAGTCACGTGTACCCACAGGCACCACAATAGTTCATATGAAAGGATGAAACCTCTTTTGGCAGGAATTGAGGACGGGTCCGCAATTCCGCTCTATCCATATGGAAAACCAGATAGGGGCTTTTATGTGATAAAGCCGCTAATTCCGACACTCGCCTAGCCGAAGCCAAGGCTAATAACATGACCACCTTCCAAGTGAGATTTTTCAACTCCACCGTTTTAAGTGGTTCAAACCAGTGTGACTTAATGAAACTTAACACCACGTTAAGGTCCCAAGGCGTCACCGGAGGTACAAAAGGAGGCTGAATATGCAGTACTCCCTTCACAAAAGTTTGTACTTCAGGGAGAGTGGCCAATTCCTTTTGAAAGAAAATGGATAAGGCCGAAATCTGAACCTTAATAGATCCTAATTTTAGGCCGAAATTCACTCCAGTTTGCAGGAAGTGAAGGAAACGGCCCAGATGGAATTCTTTCGTAGGAGCATTCCTGGCCTCACACCAAGAAACATATTTTCGCCATATACGGTGATAATGTTTAGATGTCATGTCCTTCCTAGCCTTTATTAGCGTAGGAATGACCTCATCCGGAATACCCTTATCTGCTAGGATCCGGCGTTCAACCGCCATGCCGTCCAATGCAGCCGCGGTAAGTCTTGGAATAGACATGGCCCCTGTTGCAACCGTTCCTGTCTTAGAGGAAGAGGCCACGGATCTTCTGTGAGCATTTCCTGCAGATCCGGATACCAGGTCCTTCGTGGCCAATCTGGAACAATGAGGATTGTTCTCATTCCTCTCCCTCCTACCATTCTCAACACCTTGGGTATGAGAGGAAGAGGGGGAAATACATAGACCGACTGGAACACCCACGGTGTCACTAGGGCATTTACAGCTACTGCCTGAGGGTCTCTTGACCTGGTGCAATATCTCTGTAGCTTCTTGTTGAGGCGGGACGCCATCATGTCTATCTGTGGCATTTCCCACTGACTTGCAATCTGCGCGAAGGCTTCCTAAAGAAGTCCTCTCTTGGATGCAGGTCGTGTTTGCTGAGGAAGTCTGCTTCTCAGTTGTCCACTCTCGGAATGAACTGCTGAAAATGCGCTTACATGATTTTCCGCCCAGCGGAGAATCCTGGTGGCTTCTGCCATTTCCACTCTGCTCTTTGTGCCGCCTTGGCGGTTTACATGAGCCACTGCGGTGATGTTGTCTGACTGGATCAGAACCGGTAGGTCGCAAAGCAATGTTTCCGCTTGCCGAAGGGCGTTGTATATGGCCCTCAGCTCCAGGATGTTGATTTGAATACAAGTTTTTTGACTTGACCCAAAGACCTTGGAAGTTCTTCCCTGTGTGACTGCTCCCCCACCTCGGAGGCTCGCGTCCGTGGCTACCAGAATCCAGTCCTGGATGGCGAACCTGCGACCCTGCAGAAGGTGAGCACTCTGCAGCCACCATAGGAGAGACACCCTGGCCCTAGGGTACAGGGTGATTAACTGATGCATCTGTAGATGTGATCCGGACCACTTGTTCCGTAGATCCCATTGGAAAGTCCTCGCATGGAACCTGCCGAAGGGAATGGCCCCGTAAGATGCCACCATCTTTCCCAGGACCCGAGTGCAGTGATGCACTGACACCTGTTTTGGCTTTAATAGGTTTTTTACCAGAGTCATTAGTTCCTGGGCCTTCTCTATCGGAAGATAAACCCATTTCTGGTCCGTATTCAGAATCATACCCAAGAAGGGCAGACGAGTCATAGGAACCAACTGTGACTTCGGGATATTGAGAATCCAGCCGAGTTGCTGTGACACCTTCAGCGAAAGTGACACGCTGTTCAACAACTGCTCTTTTGATCTCGTTCTTATTAGGAGATCGTCCAAGTATGGGATAATTGTGACTCCTTGCTTGCGTAGGAGCACCATAATTTCCACCAATTACCCTGAAATTGGTAATGACAATACTGTACCGTAATTCTCAGGTACGCCTGATGGGGTGGATAAATGGGAACATGAAGGTATGCAGCCTTTATGTCTAGATACACCATAAAATCCCCCCCTTCCAGGCTGGCGATGATCGCTCTGAGCGATTCCACCTTGAATTTGAACCTTTTCAAGTATAGGTTCAGAGATTTTAATTTTAAAATAGGTCTGACCGAACCGTCCGGTTTCGGGACTACAGCCAAGGTTGAGTAATATCCCCTTCCTTGTTGAAGGAGGGGAACCTTGAGCACCACATGTTGGAGATACAATGTGTGAATTGTATTTAATATTATCTCCCTCTCTGCGGGAGAAGCCGGTAGGGCCGATAAGGAAAACCGGCGAGGAGGCACCTCTTCGAATTCCAGCTTGTAACCCTGAGAAACAATTTCTATTGCCCAGGGATCCACCTGTGAGTGAACTCAGATGTGGCTGAAGAGTCGAAGACGTGCTCCCACTGGGGCGGACTCCATTAGCGGAGCCCCAGCGTCATGCGGTGGATTTAGTAGAGGCCGGGAAGGACTTCTGTTCCTGGGAACTAGCTGTGCCCTGCGCCCTTACCTCTGGTAAGAAAGGACGCTCCTCGTACTTTCTTGTTTTTCTGCAACCGAAAGGACTGCATTTGATAATGTCGTGCTTTCTTAGGCTGTGAGGGAATATAAGGCAAAAGATCAGATTTACCAGCTATAGCTGTGGAGACCAGGTCCGAGAGCCCTTCTCCACACAATTCCTCACCCTTGTAAGGTAAAAACTCCATATGCCTCTTTTAGTCGGCATCACCTGTCCATTGCATGTTCCACAGGACACGTCTAGCAGAAATCGACATAGCGTTGACTCTAGAACCCAGTAGACCAATGTCTCTTTGAGCATGTCTTATATATAAGACATCATCTTTTATATATATCCTAGGGTCAATAACATGGTATCCTTATCTAGGGTTTCAATCTCCGCTGATAAGGTATCTGTCCACGCTGCTACAGCGCTAAAAACCCCTGCCGACACAATCGCCGGTCTGAGTATGGTACCAGAATGTGTGTAAATGGACTTCAAAGTACTTTTCTGCATGCTATCTGCAGGATCCCTGAGGGTAGCTGTATCTTGGTATGTCAGCACTACCTTTTGGGTAAACCTGTCAACGCCTTGTCCACCCTAGGGAAGGATTCCCATCGTATCCTGGCCCTAGCAGGGAAAGGATACGCCATGAGAATTCTTTTGGGAAACTGCAGTTTCTTGTCTGGAGATTCCCGCTCTTTTTCACACAATTCATTTGGTTCATGAGAGGGGGGAAATGTTATCTCAGCTTTCTTCCCCTTAAACATGTGTACCCTCGTGTCAGGGACAGATGGGTCATCAGTGATATGCAAAACATCTTTTATTACAATAATCATATATTGAATACTTTTCTGCCAGTTTTGGCTGTAACTTTGCATCATCGTAGTCAACACTGGAATCAGACTCCGTGTCGATATCAGTGTCTATTATTTTGGATAGTGGGCGTTTTGAGACTCTGAAGGTCCCTGCGACATAGGGACAGACATGGGTAGATTCCCCGTCTGTTCTCTAATCTTTTGTGCAATAAATTTACCTCAGCACTTAATTCCACATATCCAGTCAGGTGTCGGCGTTGTCGACGGAGACACCACACACACACATTTGCTCCATCTCCTCCTTAGAAGAGCCTTTTACCTCAGACATGTCGACACACACGTGCCGACACACCACACACTCAGGGAATCCTCTTATCTGAAGACAGTTCCCCCACAAGGACCTTTGGAGAGACAGAGAGAGAGAGTATGCCAGCACACACCCAGCGCTAATAGCCCAGGAAAAACACACAATGTGTTTACCCAGTAGCGCTGTAATACTATTATTTGCTGCCAATTATGTGCCCCCCCCCCCCTCTTCTCTGAAACCCCCTTTCACCGTGGATAAGCAGGGGAGAGTCCGGGGAGCTTACTCTCAGCTGTGCTGTGGAGAAAATGGTGCTGGTGAGTGCTGAGGGAGAAGCCCCACCCCCTCGGCGGCGGGCTTCTGTCCCGCTTAAATATAATAAAAACTGGCGGGGGCTCTTTATATATACAGTGCCTAGCTGTATATATATCTCTTTTGCCAGAAATGAGGTTTATATTGCTGCCCAGGGTGCCCCCCCTGCGCCCTGCACCCTTACAGTGACTGCCGTGTGTGAGGTGTGTGGGAGCAATGGCGCACAGCTGCACTGCTGTGCGTTACCTCAGTGAAGATCACGAAGTCTTCTGCCGCCTCTGAAGTTTTCTTTTCTTTTCATAATCACCCGGGTTCTATCTTCCGGCTCTGTGAGGAGGACGGCGGCGCGGCTCTGGGACGAACTCCAGGGTGAGACCTGTGTTCTGACTCCCTCTGGAGCTAATGTTGTCCAGTAGCCTAAGAAGCAGAGCCTTGAAACTCACAGAAGTAGGTCTGCTTCTCTCCCCTCAGTCCCTCGATGCAGGGAGTCTGTTGCCAGCAGGCTCCCTGAAAATAAAAAACTTAACAAATATACTTTCTGTCAGAAAGCTCAGGAGAGCTCTCTGAAAAGCACCCAGTCTCCACTGGGCACAGTATCAAACTGAGGTCTGGAGAAGGGGCATAGAGGGAGGAGCCAGTGCACACCAGTTCTAAAGTCTTTCTTAAAGTGCCCATGTCTCCTGCGGAGCCCGTCTATCCCTATGGTCCTTACGGAGTCCCCAGCATCCTCTAGGACGTAAGAGAAAAATACAATTGTTATGTTTTTCTGTACAACTTGTTTGTTCAATAAAGCTCCGTAATTGCTGTCACTGTGTTAATAAATGTAAGCAATGAGTTGATAGGAATCACAATCAGTCTATAGAAGAGCAGGAGCAGCAACCAAGTACTAGTGCTGAGGCTGGTATAAGTCATGATAGTACTACAACATCTACTAAAGGTGGTCCAGGGGCTGAAAGTTGAGGAAATGGTACCTGAAATCAGAATCTTTCACAATGTAAAATAAGGGTTGAGGTGTGAAATGTGTGATGGAATAATTTTTATTACACAGTGGATAGTTGTTCACAATGTGTGTTGAATCATACATATACAGAGATGGACATTGAATGTAACCTAATGGCATGCTTCAATAAAATAAACTTTTATTAAAAAAAGGAAAAGGGTTGAGGTGTCACTTTAAAAACCAACAAATTAGCCCCCCCCCCCCCCCAAAAAAAAAGAACCTTGAGGCTGAAGAACAAATTGTGTCTTCAAAAATTCCTGAGGAGAGTCTAGGGTCCACATTAAAATAAGAATTTACTTACCGATAATTCTATTTCTCATAGTCCGTAGTGGATGCTGGGAACTCCGTAAGGACCATGGGGAATAGCGGCTCCGCAGGAGACTGGGCACAAAAGTAAAAGCTTTATGACAAGCTGGTGTGCACTGGCTCCTCCCCCTATGACCCTCCTCCAAGCCTCAGTTAGGATACTGTGCCCGGACGAGCGTACATAATAAGGAAGGATCTTGAATCCCGGGTAAGACTCATACCAGCCACACCAATCACACCGTACAACTTGTGATCTGAACCCAGTTAACAGTATGATAAACGTAGGAGCCTCTGAAAAGATGGCTCACAACAATAAACAACCCGATTTTTGTAACAATAACTATATACAAGTATTGCAGACAATCCGCACTTGGGATGGGCGCCCAGCATCCACTACGGACTATGAGAAATAGAATTATCGGTAAGTAAATTCTTATTTTCTCTGACGTCCTAGTGGATGCTGGGAACTCCGTAAGGACCATGGGGATTATACCAAAGCTCCCAAACGGGCGGGAGAGTGCGGATGACTCTGCAGCACCGAATGAGAGAACTCCAGGTCCTCCTCAGCCAGGGTATCGAATTTGTAAAATTTAGCAAACGTGTTTGCCCCTGACCAAGTAGCTGCTCGGCAAAGTTGTAAAGCCGAGACCCCTCGGGCAGCCGCCCAAGATGAGCCCACTTTCCTTGTGGAATGGGCTTTTACAGATTTTGGCTGTGGCAGGCCTGCCACAGAATGTGCAAGCTGAATTGTACTACAAATCCAACGAGCAATCGTCTGCTTAGAAGCAGGAGCACCCAGCTTGTTGGGTGCATACAGGATAAACAGCGAGTCAGATTTTCTGACTCCAGACGTCCTGGAAACATATATTTTCAGGGCCCTGACTACGTCAAGCAACTTGGAGTCCTCCAAGTCCCTAGTAGCCGCAGGTACCACAATAGGCTGGTTCATGTGAAACGCTGAAACCACCTTAGGGAGAAATTGAGGGCGAGTCCTCAGTTCTGCCCTGTCTGAATGAAAAATTAGGTAAGGGCTTTTATAAGATAAAGCCGCCAATTCTGAGACACGCCTGGCTGAAGCCAGGGCTAACAGCATGACCACTTTCCATGTGAGATATTTCAATTCCACAGTGGTGAGTGGTTCAGACCAATGTGATTTTAGGAGACTCAACACTACATTGAGATCCCAAGGTGCCACTGGAGGCACAAAAGGAGGCTGTATATGCAGTACCCCTTTGACAAACGTCTGAACTTCAGGCACTGAAGCCAGTTCTTTTTGGAAGAAGATCGACAGGGCCGAAATTTGAACCTTAATGGACCCTAATTTTAGGCCCATAGATAGTCCTGTTTGCAGGAAAAGCAGGAAACGACCCAGTTGAAATTCCTCTGTAGGGGCCTTCTTGGCCTCACACCACGCAACATATTTTCGCCAAATGCGGTGATAATGTTTTGCGGTTACATCCTTCCTGGCCTTGACCAGGGTAGGGATGACTTCATCTGGAATGCCTTTTTCCTTCAGGATCCGGCGTTCAACCTCCATGCCGTCAAACGCAGCCGCGGAAAGTCTTGGAACAGACAAGGTCCCTGCTGGAGCAGGTCCTTTCTGAGAGGTAGAGGCCACGGGTCCTCCGTGAGCATCTCTTGAAGTTCCGGGTACCAAGTCCTTCTTGGCCAATCCGGAGCCACGAGTATAGTTCTTACTCCTCTCCTTCTTATGATTCTCGGTACTTTGGGTATGAGAGGCAGAGGAGGGAACACATACACTGACTGGTACACCCACGGTGTTACCAGAGCGTCCACCGCTATTGCCTGAGGGTCCCTTGACCTGGCGCAATATCTGTCTAGTTTCTTGTTGAGACGAGATGCCATCATGTCCACCTTTGGTTTTTCCCAACGGTTTACAATCACGTGGAAGACTTCTGGGTGAAGTCCCCACTCCCCCGGGTGGAGGTCGTGTCTGCTGAGGAAGTCTGCTTCCCAGTTGTCCACTCCCGGAATGAACACCGCTGACAGTGCTGTCACATGATTTTCCGCCCAGCGAAGAATTCTTACAGCTTCTGCCATTGCTCTCCTGCTTCTTGTGCCGCCCTGTCTGTTTACGTGGGCGACTGCCGTGATGTTGTCCGATTGGATCAATACCGACTGACCCTGAAGCAGAGGCCTTGCTTGACTTAGGGCATTGTAAATTGCCCTTAATTCCAGGATATTTATGTGAAGAGACGTTTTCATGCTTGACCACAAGCCCTGGAAATTTTTTCCCTGTGTGACTGCTCCCCAGCCTCTCAGGCTGGCATCCGTGGTCACCAGAATCCAGTCCTGAATGCCGAATCTGCGGCCCTCTAGAAGATGAGCACTCTGCAACCACCACAGGAGAGACACCCTTGTCCTTGGAGATAGGGTTATCCGCTGATGCATCTGAAGATGCGATCCGGACCATTTGTCCAGCAGATCCCACTGAAAAGTTCTTGCATGGAATCTTCCGAATGGAATCGCTTCGTAAGAAGCCACCATCTTTCCCAGGACCCTTGTGCAATGATGTACTGACACTTGTCCTGGTTTCAGGAGGTTCCTGACTAGCTCGGATAACTCCCTGGCCTTCTCCTCCGGGAGAAACACCTTTTTCTGGACTGTGTCCAGAATCATCCCTAGGAACAGTAGACGTGTTGTTGGAATCAGCTGCGATTTTGGAATATTTAGAATCCACCCGTGCTGACGTAGCACCACCTGAGATAGTGCTACTCCGACCTCCAACTGTTCCCTGGACCTTGCCCTTATCAGGAGATCGTCCAAGTAAGGGATAATTAAGACGCCTTTTCTTCGAAGAAGAATCATCATTTCGGCCATTACCTTGGTAAAGACCCGTGGTGCCGTGGACAATCCAAACGGCAGCGTCTGAAACTGATAATGACAGTTCTGTACCACAAACCTGAGGTACCCTTGGTGAGAAGGGTAGATTGGGACATGGAGATAAGCATCTTTGATGTCCAGAGACACCATATAGTCCCCTTCTTCCAGGTTCGCTATCACTGCTCTGAGTGATTCCATCTTGAATTTGAACCTTTTTATGTAAGTGTTCAATGATTTCAGATTTAAAATCGGTCTCACCGAGCCGTCCGGCTTCGGTACCACAAACAGCGTGGAATAATACCCCTTTCCCTGTTGTAGGAGGGGTACCTTGATTATCACCTGCTGGGAATACAGCTTGTGAATAGCTTCCAATACTGCCTCCCTGTCGGAGGGAGACGTTGGTAGAGCAGACTTCAGGAACCGGCGAGGGGGAGACGTCTCGAATTCCAATTTGTACCCCTGTGATACTACCTGCAGGATCCAGGGGTCCACTTGCGAGTGAGCCCACTGCGCGTTGAAATTTTTGAGACGGGCCCCCACCGTGCCTGAGTCCGCTTGTAAAGCCCCAGCGTCATGCTGAAGACTTGGCAGAAGCGGGGGAGGGCTTCTGATCCTGGGAAGAGGCTGCCTGCTGCAGTCTTTTTCCCCTTCCTCTGCCCCGGGGCAGAAATGAGTGGCCTTTTGCCCGCTTGCCCTTATGGGGACGAAAGGACTGAGTTTGAAAAGACGGTGTCTTTTTCTGCTGAGAGGTGACCTGGGGTAAAAAGGTGGATTTCCCAGCCGTCGCCGTGGCCACCAGGTCTGATAGACCGACCCCAAATAACTCCTCCCCTTTATACGGCAAAACTTCCATATGCCGTTTGGAATCCGCATCACCTGACCACTGTCGTGTCCATAAACTTCTTCTGGCAGAAATGGACAACGCACTTACTCTTGATGCCAGGGTGCAAATATCCCTCTGTGCATCTCGCATATATAGTAATGCATCCTTTAAATGCTCTATAGTCAATAATATACTGTCCCTATCCAGGGTATCAATATTTTCAGTCAGGGAATCCGACCAAGCCACTCCAGCGCTGCACATCCAGGCTGAGGCGATTGCTGGTCGTAGTATAACACCAGTATGTGTGTATATACCTTTTAGGATATTTTCCAGCTTCCTATCAGCTGGTTCCTTGAGGGCGGCCGTATCAGGAGACGGTAACGCCACTTGTTTTGATAAGCGTGTGAGCGCCTTATCTACCCTAGGGGGTGTTTCCCAACGCGCCCTAACCTCTGGCGGGAAAGGGTATAATGCCAATAATTTATTAGAAATCAGCAGTTTTTTATCGGGGGAAACCCACGCTTTGTCACACACCTCATTTAATTCATCTGATTCAGGAAAAACTATGGGTAGGTTTTTCACACCCCACATAATACCCCTTTTTGTGGTACTTGTAGTATCAGAAATGTTCAAAGCCTCCTTCATTGCCGTGATCATGTAACGTGTGGCCCTACTGGACATTACGTTTGTCTCGTCACCGTCGACACTGGAGTCAGTATCCGTGTCTGGGTCTGTGTCGACCATCTGAGGTAACGGGCGCTTTAGAGCCCCTGACGGTGTTTGAGACGCCTGGACAGGCACTAACTGATTTGCCGGCTGTCTCATGTCGTCAACAGTTTTTTGCAAAGTGCTGACACTGTCACGTAATTCCTTCCATACGACCATCCAGTCAGGTGTCGACTCCCTAGGGGGTGACATCACTATTACAGGCAATTGCTCCGCCTCCACATCATTTTCCTCCTCATACATGTCGACACAATCGTACCGACACACAGCACACACACAGGGAATGCTCTGATAGAGGACAGACCCCACGAGCCCTTTGGGGAGACAGAGGGAGAGTTTGCCAGCACACACCAGAGCGCTATATATATGCAGGGATAACCTTATATAAGTGTTTCTCCCTTCTATAGCTGCTGTAAATGTATTTTCTGCCAATTAGTGCCCCCCCTCTCTTGTTTTACCCTGATTCTGTAGCAGGACTGCAGGGGAGAGTCAGGGAGCCGTCCTTCCAGCGGAGCTGTGAGGGAAAATGGCGCTTGTGTGCTGAGGAGATAGGCTCCGCCCCCTTTTCGGCGGCCTTTTCTCCCGCTTTTTTTTTTTAGGAAAACTGGCAGGGGTTAAATGCATCCATATAGCCCAGGAGCTATATGTGATGCATTTCTTTAGCCATATAAGGTTTAAAACATGTTTTATTGCGTCTCAGGGCGCTCCCCCCCAGCGCCCTGCACCCTCAGTGACCGGAGTGTGAAGTGTGCTGAGAGCAATGGCGCACAGCTGCAGTGCTGTGCGCTACCTTATTGAAGACAGGAACGTCTTCTGCCGCCGATTTTTCCGGACCTCTTCGCTCTTCTGGCTCTGTAAGGGGGCCGGCGGCGCGGCTCCGGGACCCATCCAGGCTGAACCTGTGATCGTCCCTCTGGAGCTAATGTCCAGTAGCCAAGAAGCCCAATCCACTCTGCATTCAGGTGAGTTCGCTTCTTCTCCCCTTAGTCCCGCGATGCAGTGAGCCTGTTGCCAGCAGGTCTCACTGAAAATAAAAAACCTATTTAAAACTTTTACTCTAAGCAGCTCTGGAGAGCTACCTAGCATGCACCCTTCTCGGCCGGGCACAAAAATCTAACTGAGGCTTGGAGGAGGGTCATAGGGGGAGGAGCCAGTGCACACCAGCTAGTCATAAAGCTTTTACTTTTGTGCCCAGTCTCCTGCGGAGCCGCTATTCCCCATGGTCCTTACGGAGTTCCCAGCATCCACTAGGACGTCAGAGAAATATGTGTTAGTCTGACATTTTTTAAACTGTACTCGTAGAGAAGCCTCCTTTACCACCATTTCTGCACCATCTGCAAATGTGGGGATGAGCAGTACAAGTAAAGATCTTACTGATGGTATAATAGAAATTGAGGATGCTAGGGTGGAAGTGGAACAGGATGGTGGGGATATTTGTGTATTATCAGGTGCTGATGCTGATGTTTGTGTAAGTGACTCAGTGGCAGCAGTTCTTGCTCATGATAAAAATAAAGCCTATGTAATGCCTGGACATAAGACCAAAAAAGCCAACTCTTAGGTGTGGGATTATTTTTACCCAAATCCTGACAATTATTGGGAAGGCATCTGCTCCATTTGTTAGTAGAGGTAGGGACGTTAACCATCTAGGTACTCCTTATTAGTGATCGTAGTTCTTCCAAAAAATTGTTTTGTACGGTCCTAAACAAACCAAGTACTTTAGCCACAAAAATGTCAGTCTGTGTTGCTTAAGTGCTTGGTTTGTTAAACGTCTTTTTAATATCCAACATAAGGGTAGGAGGACCCCAGGACAATTCCATCTTGTACTACTTTTATTTTCTGCCACTGCTTTATGGCAATTTTTCATAGCTATAAAATGCTGTGTGTTTGTGCCGCTGCTCTGTCGCTTAGTAACTAGACAGCTCGCTGCAGCCTTTGGCCAATATTGATGAAAACAATATTATGAGCTGTGAAGTGGTAAAAATTGACTGGAAATGATTGGAAATAAATGTTAATGAGGTTAATAATACTGTAAGAACAAACGCAGGCCCAAATTGCATGATTTTATCAGCTTTTAGCATTTAAAAAAAAAATACAGATCCAAAACATGTGAGGGCATTTTTTGCAAAACCAAAAGCAGACAACGAATTAGAACCAAAATACATGGGTCGGTGCACATCTCTAGTAGAAATACAAATCTGTGATGTTACACAGGTAAAAACAGACCTCTTAACTCTATACTACTGGATTTTATACTATACCCTATGATTTTTGAGGCTTGTGCTGCCCTAACTAGATAACTAGACTAAAGCTGGGTACACACTTGTAGATATATCTGCAGCTCTATGGATCTGCAGATATATCTATAGCCGCATCAGGCAGTGTGTGGTGCATACACACACACTGCCCGATACGTCGTGAATGACTTCACAAACTGGGCGGGCAATTTTGTGTGCCGGCCCAATTCAGCCATCAGTCACCGCCATAGGCGTGCGCAGCTAATTTTATTAGGGGGTGCACCACAGGAGGGGCATGTCTAGCACCGCCTTTTGGGCGTGTCTAGCACTATTTTACATTCTCTCAGTAAAATCAGTGGCTTAATCTAATTTCTCCCTAGTTCCCAATAAGAAAGTAGATATAATACATCCCAGAGAAATAAAATAAAACATAATGGTGCGACCACTGGCCGGTACTGACTGTCTGTTACAGCATAACCCTGAGTTCTAGCTGCTTACACTTCTCCAACCTATCCCTGACCCAGTGGTGGAACTAGATAGAGGTGGGCCTAGGTACTTATGCCTTTCCCCCCACCCCTTGCACCCCAAGCACCAACATCCTGATTTTGAGTGGGCCACTCTGAAAAGTACGTGAGATCTAGGGGGCCGAACATTTGAGTTTTAATATAACAGAAGTCAAGTTTAAAATGTACACATGTGCCATCAGAGCCACATTGGCTTCTTTCTATGCCATCGGACCCCTCATCCGCAGGACACCAGCATTTGTCACATGTCACCATGCTCACCAGCTACTGACTGTAGTGCCCCTTACTCACATTTTGTCTCACAGTATGAACCAAAATTTGCAATATGCCACATGGTATGAGACGAAATTCCCATTATGTCACACGGTATAATCCACATTCCCATTATGTCACACAGTATGAACCAAAATTTGCAATATGTCACACAGTATTAACCGAAATTAACATTACACCACACAGTATGAGCCGAACATTCACATTATGTCACACAGTATGAGCCACATTCACATTATGCCACACACTATTAGCCAAAATTCACATTACGCCACACAGTATGAGCCACATTCACATTACGCCAAATGGTATGAGCCGAAATTCACATTATGTCACATGGTATTAGCCGAAATTCACATTACGCCACATAGTAGGAGCCAAAATTCACAATATGCCACACAGTATGAGCCACATTCACATTATGCCAAACGGTTTGAGCCGAAATTCACATTATGTTACATGGTATGAGCTGAAATTCACATTACACCACACAGTATGAGCCGAAAATTCACATTATAATACACAATATGAGCCGAAATTCACATCATGCCACACAGCATGAGCCGAAATTCACATTATGATACACAGTATGAGACGAAATCCACATTATGTCACACGGTATGAGTAGTATCACTCTTATCAAAAAATAAAAGAATGAGATCTAAAAGTAATAAAATCTGTGGGTACACTCATGATAAAAAAGAAAAAAGAAAGGAAGGTTTACCTATATATACTAGCTGAGCCAAGCATTCAGTAGTTTCCTGAGTGCACATGTTTGGCCCAGCCAGTGTCAGCCGGCACTCACAACCTAAGAACAACTTGCTCCGGTGCCTGTTTGTAAAGCATAATACAGGTCCAGTTGTAACGGCACTCGGAGACCATAGAAGGTGAAAAAAAGTGTAATTCACGTCATTAACGTTTCGGGGCGGCGAGCCCCGTCCTCAGAATTGCTGTGTTCATTCTGAGGACGGGTCTTGCCACCCCGAAACGTTAATGACGTGAATTACACTTTTTTTCACCTTCTATGGTCTCCGAGTGCCGTTACTACTGGACCTGTATATGGACCTGCTCATTATACAGAGACTTGGCTGTCAGCACTGCACTACTGGAGGGTCTACTACGTGTTATAAAACTGGTTAGACATTATACCTATTTGAATTGCCTTCACTCCTGAGTCTCTGAGTATCAGGTTCAAGCTGTTGACCGATGAGGTTCCTTATGCTTGTGAACCAGTTAGATTCTATACACATATGAATCTTCCCCATATTCGAATATCTGAATGTCAGATTCAAGCTGATGATATATGAGGTATGGTCCTCGCTGTATCAATCAAGTTCCATTGAAATATTGAAACGTTGTTCATACATCTTTGAATGACCTTTTATGTGCAGACAATATATTCTGAAATGAAGAGATTTTACCCCTGATGAAGTATTGGAACAAGACGAAACGCGTTGGATTATTTATCTATCTATTATCTGATGTTACCTCCGAATCTACAATAAGGAGAAGGAGGAAATTGTAGTGATATATCTACACATTTCCTCATCACCACAAACTGATTGTTCAAATTGTGCGACAAATGTAAATGTATCAACTCTGTATGCTTATGAACATTGGTGTTGAGTTTATATGTTGTTTTAATAAATTTTTATGTTAGTATTTGTTATCTGACGTAATTTATCTGGAGAGTACTGTAAGGGTCCGTTTTAAGGTAGGGCGTTGATATAACTCCCTTGGCGCCATTACCTCTATTTCGTTTCATATATATATATATATATCTATATCTATATCTATATATATAAAAGAGCAAAAATTACAGCACTCAAAACCATAGTACAAAAATGAATAGATGGTGCAAGGCAGTAAAATAACATAAAGGCACTCGCTTTTCCAGCTCATTGGAAAAAGCAAAACAAGCCAGCACTCACGGTTTAGATGAGAAAACGAAGAAGATTTATTCCATATCAAGGCGACAAGTGTACATACAGGCACAGACTGTATGTACACTTGTCGCCTTGATATGGAATAAATCTTCTTCGTTTTCTCATCTAAACCGTGAGTGCTGGCTTGTTTTGCTTTTCCAATGAGCTGGAAAAGCGAGTGCCTTTATATATATATATATATATGTATATACAACATGAAATAAAAAGAGAAAAGGAGGATTACATAATGTACATGGATGTACTGTTTAAAAAAATAAATATATATATATATATATATATATATATAATTTCAGTCCACCTGGCTGGCCTGGTCCCCTCTTTTTCCAGCATGCAGTGGGTGGTTACTTGCCCCCCTTACTCCCGTGCGGCATAGCGATAGCGTCCGCGGCGGGAACAGGTGCAGTGGGTTGGTAGGCGCAGTCCAGCAATTAGAAGTCCAGGTCTCGGCGGCATCTGTAGCAGTCGTGGCGTATGAGGGGTGCCGGACATTAGGGGGTGCTGCAGCATGTTTACGGGCGGTCGGCTGTTTGCCTGTACACACACAATGATGCACCAATATATCTGTAAATATATTGGTCATCGTGTGTGCTGCAGGGCCGACGTGATATGTCTGAGAACAACGGCATTCACAGATATATTGTTGGTACACGCTGGCCGAAGGGCCAGCGATTTATTGGTTGTTCAATAGAACGGCCGATATATCGGACAGTGTGTACCCAGCATAAGACCAATGTAAACTTTACAGTATGATATAGTGGCAACAAATGATAGAACGTCTATCTCATAATTATGCATGGCACCTTCAGGGTTTGACGACGTGATTGGTGCAAATTGCGCAATCATGGTAGGTTACAGTGTCACTGCTACACACACATATACACACCACATGGATCGAGAATTTCCATAGCAGAGGTTGATAAAGTAGGCAGGTATGCTTAGGAGTCCTGTGAGATCTACTTACCTGATATGAAATGAAGCTTAAAAATTTTTTATTAACATATGAATATAAAGATTACTCAAGCAACTGATAAGAAAGGGCAAGAGATGGTTAGATGTGGTGTAATCACTAAGGTGCCTATTTATCAAAATGCTTCGACGAGAGTGACTTTTTATTGAAGCTTATCATAGTGACATAACTGCCTTTTATTAAAATATCATCAAGAGTTTTTACAACTGCAGATGTGTCCTCATACATCTAGTCTCAATATACCATGCAACGGGAGATGCCTGGCGCAAGTGAGCTGACAGGTCCCACGCAACTCCGCTAGCAAAAGGCATAATTTTTTGCAGAAAATTCATCTTAATCGCAATGCATCAGGAGACTGAGCTGATTAATTTGATATGCAACACTTTCATATTGTGTGTGAATGAGTCTATAGATGAAGCACAGCAGAACTTTGTATGGAAAAAAGCGAAGACTGCTACATAGTAACACTTCGTAAGCAGATTCAGAGACTCCGTCGTACACAGATATACAAGTGTCGCATATCAAATGAATAAGCACAGTCTCCCAGGGGCGGATCCAGAACAAAATGACAGCGGGGGCACCATGATAGGGAAAGGCAGGCGGGCGGGCATGGGGGGGGGTTGGTCTTCGTGCGAACTCCTGGGATGGTGGGTGTGGCCTCACAGGGAATTCCGTACTCACAAGCCACAACCTTGTTTCATCACGCTGGGGGTATGGAGTACAGGTCTGGTGGGTGACAGGGTGAGTGTGCAATGACAGGTTTGGTGGGGGACAGGGAAAGGTGTGGTGGAGGACAGGGACAGGTGTGGTGGGGGACGGGGTGAGTTTACGGGGACTGGTCTGGTGGGGGACGGGGTGAGTGTCTGTGGGGCAGATGTTCTGAGTGACAGGGTGAGAGAGTCTGTAACCAGGACTGGGCAGAGCACCCCTACCCACCCATCAATGCCTACCTAACATCACTACCCCACTTCAATGCACTACATCACATCACAGCTTCTCCAACACCATTATATACCTCAAAGGACAGAAGACCCCCCCTACCCCCAGATAGAGCATCTTCCCCAAGCACAGAAGACCCCCCTCCCCCTGTGACATTTCTCCCCATATTACCAAAGATCCAGTCTGAGCAAATTTCTAATAAAAAGGGACCCACAATATGTGCATCAATAAAAACCTTCACTGTACTCAAATGTGCCCAACTCCTCCCCTCTACCTGTATACACTTCTGCTCCTTTGTAAATGCAATGTAGTGCCACAAAACCTACTGTACTGTAGGTGTCCTGATAGAAGAAGAGCGGATACAAATTAGTATATGCACTACCATTGATGTGGGTATGTGATAAGGCCCCGCTCATGTACCCTGTAGGGATGTGGTAAGTGTCATGTAGCATGTACAGTAAGTATGTGATAAATATTATTTAGTATGCAAGTGTGGCGTCATGTACCCTTCAGGGAAGTGGTAAGTGTCATGTAGATATGTTGCAAAAAGTTGGCAGGTATAGCGATAAGTGGCATGTAGGGATGTGGTAAGTGGCATGTAGGTAAATGGTAAACGGCATGTAAGGCAGTAGTAAGTGGCATGTAGCATGTAGGTAAGTGGCATGTAGGGCAGTAGTAAGTGGCATGTAGGTAAGTGGCATGTAGGGCAGTAGTAAGTGGCACGTGGCATGTAGGGCAGTAGTGGCATGTAGCATGTAGGTAAGTGGCATGTAGGGCAGTAGTAAGTAGCATGTAGGTAAGTGGCATGTAGGGCAGTAGTAAGTGGCATGTAGGTAAGTGGCATGTAGGGCAGTAGTAAGTGGCACGTGGCATGTAGGGCAGTAGTGGCATGTATCATGTAGGTAAGTGGCATGTACATGTACTGCTGGTCCTCCTGTTCCCGGCACTCACCGTTTGCAGAGCGGTCGCACCCGCAGAGCTACCCTGACATTGGCCATTGCCGCAGCCTCCTGTCATGCCCCGGACTCCAGTGGCCGGCATGGGACAAGCAGTCACCCCGGCTCCCCGTGTGCAGCAGCCACAGACTGGGAGGATGTGAGCGGGGAGTGACCGTGAGTGCAGCACAGAGCGGGGGGGGGGGGGGGCGGCGATATCACCAGGAACAATCCCCGGAGGCGGGGAAGCTGAGTCCGGCCGTTCTGGCAGCAGTGACAGCAGGGTCCGCTGCTTTCCTCTCGCAGGCTCCGGGGTGTGCCCGGCACAGGGAGCTGACGGGTGTGATGCCGGTAACTATAGCGCTGCCCAGCAGTGTCCTGTCTCCACAGTGACCGCCTCCTGATCTCGCTGCTGCGGGGAGAGACTGACGTAACGCGCTGCTAGTGTAGCCCTGCTGAGCTTCCTGCCAGCGTGTACACCATAGCGTTCCTCTGGTTTCCCACTTATTCCTAGCTGCTGCTATCTGAGTGACATTGCAGGTGTGCTTCATGCTATTGGTAGTGAAGGATAATGAGGGCACAGTGGTGGCACCGCAGCCAGAGATGCCCAAAGCTCACCTGCACCCCATCTGTACAATGTGTGCCTAGCCGGCTCCCTGAGCAGTAGTGGGGACGGGAGCCGGGGTGCGCAGCACCACAGATCGGATCGGAAGAGAGATCCGATCTGTGGTGTGGCAGGGGGGCTGGGGTACGTACATGCAACCTGCGGCCCCACAGCCCTTACAGCTATAGTGATCCTAAATGACAGGGGGGGCACGTGCCTGGGTGCCCCCCCCCCCCCCCCCCCCCCCTCTGGATCCGCCACTGCAGTCTCCCAGTGTGTCCTAGATACACTGCCTTGCGACTAAGACACATTTCGGCAAAAAATACGCCTGGTGCTAGCAGAATCTCATGGAACTGAGTGTGCCGAGAGGGGCTGTTTGGCGCACCTACAGCAACGATGTATGGGAACACATCTGTATTTTCACTTATTGTCTTGCTGAGATACCCAAGTACTGTCACAATATTTGGTAAATAGGCTTCCTTAAGCAAGGTTGTGGTCAGTAGTAACCCTTTGGCACAACTGGCAGCATGCCCAACCATCCCAATTATTACAAGACACTCTCAATTTTGAAGTCCTATCAATATCAGAACATTTGTCCAAATACACCGGGGTAGTTAGAACTTGGATTTTATTTAAAAAATGAAACATACACCAGGCAAGGTCAAGACCATGACCCCACTTTGCAGAGGCTAATGCTGGGTACACACAGACCGATGGATAATATATATCATGGGCGGGTGTGTACCAGTGATATGTCTGTGAGGGTGTTAGGGTCTCCTGCCCTGTGCTGCCACGTCGTCATGGCAACCGGGAGACAAGTGCTAGCGGAGTAACCTGAGCGCAGCTGATACTCCGGTTCGGGTCTTTTGCTGTGCAGTGGTTATAGGCTCTGTGCATGGCAGGGGATCCGGTGCTGGTTTTTGTGCTCACAGTCTGTGAGGTCTGAGTGGGGCGTGGACAGCACCTGCTTTATAAGGCCTCTTTTCAGGGTAAGCAGATGCTGCTGAATCTTTGTTGGTTAGTCAGTTTCTGAAAGTTAGCCAGTACTGTGTAGCTTTGTATTTGTTTGTTGCTTACTGCAAATAGGCCTGGGGATTTGGTATTACACTCTGCCAATCCAGACCTAGCAGTAAGACTGGAGTCAGTCGTTTAGCTTGCTGGGGTTCTGTTACTACTCTGTGAACTTAGCAAGTTTGCGGCTGTATTCTAAGACTTGCCTGTCTAATCCTGTCTCACTGTGCTAGGTGTCAGGGGTCAGTTTAGTGGCAGTAAACCGAACCTGTGCACTGCAAGTGAGAATTAGGATTGTGGAGAATCTCCTTGTGTCTATCATTCCATCTCTGACCAAGGAGTTTACTGCCACACCCGTTGGTAACCCTTTAGGGTTTTGCTGTTGCCCTTAGCAACAGCATTTCGGGTTTTCTATGTATTAAAACACAACATCTTGCTTTTCACATCTGAGCAGTTCTAATACAAGGGAGATACCCAGTTCCTTAGCCTCTGGGCTTCTCTGTTCACGTTGTGTGTATTTTGTTACCCTACCACCTTCTGTGTACGTTATGTCATATTCCCTAGTCTGTCTGTGAGTCCATTTGTTTTGCATAACAGTTCAAACACCAGTACATTCCTGCAGGCACTGGAGTGCATAACAGTCCTGACACCAGTACTTTCCTGCAGGCACTGGTGTGCATAACATATTCAGCAGCCCAATACTCCTGTTGACATTTTGTGGGAATATGGAGCATACCCCTCAAAATACGTTGCAACAGGTGGTTGATCAGGTGCAGGTCCTGACTCAAAAATGTAATGAATTGTCCATTAAAATGCACACCTCCCAGGCTGCTGGCGGAGCTCCCGCAGCAGCAGCACCTGCAGGGGTTAAGGAGCCGAAAGTAAATCTCCCGGATCGTTTTTCTGGAGATCGCTCGCAGTTCTTTTGTTTCAAGGAGAGCTGCAAGCTATACTTCCGGCTTAGGCCTCAGTCTTCTGGGTCGGAGATTCAGCGGGTGGGCATAGTGATTTCCTTGCTACAAGGAGACCCACAGGTCTGGGCATATGGGTTGCAGCCTGACTGTCCGTCGCTTAAAAGTGTTGATGCTTTTTTTACGGCACTGGGCATGTTGTATGATGACCCTGACAAGACGGCCTCAGCCGAGGCTCAGATTTCGATCCTTAAGCAAGGGCGAAGGCCAGTTGAGGTTTACTGTACGGAGTTTCGGAGGTTGGCCCATGATACCCAGTGGAATGACCCAGCCCTGAGACACCAGTACCGAAGAGGTCTTTCTAACCAGATAAAGGACCAACTGGTACAACATCCCTTGCCTGATAGCTTGGATCAGCTCATGCAGTTATCCATCCGGGTGGATAGACGGCTGAGAGAGCGTAGGCTTGAAAGGGAGACTGAGATTTCCTTCCTTCCCAAGGGAACCTCAGACTCTGAGGAATTTTCTGAGGAGCCTATGCAGATTGGGGCTACCCGCCTCTCCTCGCGTGAGAAGATGCGGAGGAGACAGCAGGGGTTGTGTTTGTACTGTGGGAATAAAGGTCATGTGGTAGTATCATGCCCAGAAAAGCCGGAAAACTTCAGGGCCTGAGGGTGATGGGAAATATCCTGTCAGGCCAGAAGTCAGAATTTCCCAAGAAGACTTTTATCATTCCGGTGACCTTGAAGATCCTCGGTCAAACTGTCAAGACTGAGGCCTTTGTGGACAGTGGGGCCGACGGGGTTTTTATGGACCGCCAATTCGCCCTGAAACACTCTGTTCCCTTAGTACCCTTGGCATCGGAAATTGAGATTTGTGGGTTAAACGGGGAACCATTATCCCAAGGTAAAATTACCTCTTGCACTAGCCAGATTTCTTTGTTTATTGGAGCCACACACTCTGAAAAATTGTCCTTTTATGTGACTGTCTGTACTTTTGCCCCATTGGTGTTGGGGTTACCCTGGTTAAGGGCCCACAATCCTCAATTTGACTGGGTCTCTGGGGAGATTCTTAGTTGGAGTACTGATTGTTTCAGGAGTTGCTTGAGCCTTCCAGTCAGGTTCTCGCAGCTAAGTTTGCCAGGATTGCCAGGGTGTTATGCAGATTTTGCGGACGTGTTCTCCAAAAAAGTTGCAGAGGTACTACCTCCCCATCGCTCCTATGACTGTGCCATTGATTTGTTGCCAAATGCTAAGCTTCCCAAGAGCAGGTTGTACTCCCTGTCACGTCCTGAGACTCAGGCTATGGCAGAGTACATTCAGGAGAACTTGGCTAAGGGATTTATCAGACCTTCACAGTCTCCAGTTGGGTCGGGGTTCTTCTTCGTGGGTAAAAAGGACGGTTCGTTGCGACCCTGCATCGACTTCAGGGAATTGAACCGTATCACGATTAAAAACTCATACCCACTGCCTCTCATTTCGGTCTTGTTTGACCAGCTTCGTACTGCCACCATTTTTTCTAAGATTGACCTACGCGGTGCGTACAATCTAATCCGAATAAGAGAGGGAGAATGAATGGAAGACTGCCTTTAATACCCACTCGGGGCATTATGAATATTTGGTGATGCCTTTTGGGCTCTGTAATGCCCCGGCAGTCTTCCAGGATTTCATGAATGATGTGCTCAGGGAATATTTGGATAGATTCTTAGTTGTATACTTAGATGACATCCTAATCTTCTCCCATTCCCTGGAGGAACATCGGAAGCATGTACGCTTAGTCCTCCAGAAACTCAGAGACCACCGGCTTGGGGCGAAGCTGGAGAAGTGCGAATTTGAAGTTCAGCAAATCGCATTTCTAGGATATATTATCTCCCCAGAAGGTTTCCAAATGGAGGGTTCCAAGGTACAGGCAGTCCTGGATTGGGTGCAGCCCACTAGTTTGAAGGCGCTTCAGCGTTTCCTGGGCTTTGCGAATTTTTATAGACGATTTATCGCTGGATTTTCGTCTATAGTGGCGCCCTTGGTGGCACTCACTAAGAAAGGGGCGGATGTTGCTCACTGGTCTTGTGAGGCTAAAGCGGCTTTTGCCCGTCTCAAAAGGGCATTTGTTTCGGCCAAGGTGCTGCGACACCCAGATCCAGAGCGTCCTTTTGTGGTGGAGGTGGATGCCTCTGAGATGGGTATTGGGGCAGTGCTTTCTCAGATGGGAGTGTCAGATAATCGCCTTCATCCCTGTGCTTACTTTTCCCGTAAATTTTCGCCTGCCGAGATGAATTATGACGTGGGTAACCGGGAATTGTTGGCTATTAAGGATGCACTCGAGGAGTGGAGACACTGGCTTGAGGGGGCTAAGTTTGTGGTCTCAATTCTCACTGACCATAAGAATCTGGCATATTTAGAGTCAGCGAAGCGTCTCAATGCCAGGCAGGCACGATGGGCTTTGTTTTTTGCTCGCTTTAATTTTTTGATAACATATCGCCCTGGGTCAAAAAACATCAAGGCTGATGCGCTCTCGCGGAGTTTTGCTCCAATCCAGGAGACCACCGAGGAGCCGTTGCCCATTGTTTCCCCATCATGTATTAAAGTGGGCATTACCCAGGACCTCTTATCATTAGTCCTTAGAGCACAGGAGCAGGCTCCTCCAGACCTTCCGGTAGGTCTTTTGTTTGTGCCTCCTAGGTTAAGACAGTGAGTGTTCCTGGAATTCCATGCCAAGAAGTCTGCAGGTCACCCGGGTATTGCCAGAACTCGGGAGTTGCTATCTAGGGCGGTGTGGTGGCCCTCGGTGGCTAAGGATGTGGATCAGTGGGTTCGGGCATGTGACATCTGTGCCCGAAATAAGACTCCTAGAGGGGTTCCTGTTGGCCCACTACATCCACTCTCTATCCCATCTAAGCCATGGACCCACATTTCAATGGATTTTGTGGTGGACTTGCCCAAATCCTCGGGGATGACAGCCATCTGGGTTGTCGTTGACAGGTTTTCGAAGATGGCGCACTTCGTTCCACTGGTTGGGCTGCCATCGGCCAGACGCCTGTCTGAATTATTTATGCTGCATGTTGTGCGTCTCCACGGGTTGCCACTTGATGTGGTCTCTGACCGCGGATCCCAGTTTGTGGCCAAATTCTGGAGGGCATTTTGTTCCGATCTCCAGATTTCTGTCAGCTTGTCGTCGGGCTACCATCCGCAGTCTAATGGGCAGACTGAAAGGGTGAACCAGTCCTTGGAGCAGTTCCTCAGGTGTTATGTCTCCAAGTGTCAGACTGACTGGGTTGCTCATCTGTCCATGGCGGAGTTTGCCTATAACAACGCGGCTCACTCTGCTACAGGGATCTCTCCCTTCCTTTGTGTGTATGGGCATCATCCTAAGGCCAATTCTTTTGACCCCCTGGACTCCACGCCTGGTGGTTCCTCTGTGGTTTCGGTCCTTAGAGGTATTTGGCGGAAAGTGAAGAAAGCCCTTGTGTCTGTGTCATTAGTGACCAAAAGGGTTTTTGATAAGCGGAAAAGACCCTGCAGCTTCAAATTAGGAGACTTCGTCTGGTTGTCTACCAAGAATTTGAAGTTGAGACAGCCATCTCATAAGTTAGGCCCCCGGTTCATCGGCCCTTATAAGATCACCAGGGTTATCAATCCGGTGGCATTTCAGTTAGATCTGCCCCGTTCTTTGGGTATCAATAAAACATTTCATTGTTCCCTTTTAAAACGGGCGATTAGTAATCCTTCTTCCAGTGGAAGACCTTCCCCTCTTCTGATACGTGGCCAGAGGGAGTTTGTTGTTGAAAGGATTCTTGACTCCAAGGTGGTTCGGGGTCGGCTGTCATTTTTGGTGCACTGGAAGGGGTATGGCCCGGAGGAGCGGTCGTGGGTGCGCAGTTGTGATCTTCATGCCCCCAGACTGATACGCTCTTTCTTCTCGCAGTTCCCCGATAAACCCGGTGGTAGGGGTTCTTTGACCCCTCGTCAGAGGGGGGGTACTGTTAGGGTCTCCTGCCCTGTGCTGCCACGTCGTCATGGCAACCGGGAGACAAGTGCTAGCGGAGTAACCTGAGCGCAGCTGATACTCCGGTTCGGGTCTTTTGCTGTGCAGTGGTTATAGGCTCTGTGCATGGCAGGGGATCCGGTGCTGGTTTTTGTGCTCACAGTCTGTGAGGTCTGAGTGGGGCGTGGACAGCACCTGCTTTATAAGGCCTCTTTTCAGGGTAAGCAGATGCTGCTGAATCTTTGTTGGCTAGTCAGTTTCTGAAAGTTAGCCAGTACTGTGTAGCTTTGTATTTGTTTGTTGCTTACTGCAAATAGGCCTGGGGATTTGGTATTACACTCTGCCAATCCAGACCTAGCAGTAAGACTGGAGTCAGTCGTTTAGCTTGCTGGGGTTCTGTTACTACTCTGTGAACTTAGCAAGTTTGCGGCTGTATTCTAAGACTTGCCTGTCTAATCCTGTCTCACTGTGCTAGGTGTCAGGGGTCAGTTTAGTGGCAGTAAACCGAACCTGTGCACTGCAAGTGAGAATTAGGATTGTGGAGAATCTCCTTGTGTCTATCATTCCATCTCTGACCAAGGAGTTTACTGCCACACCCGTTGGTAACCCTTTAGGGTTTTGCTGTTGCCCTTAGCAACAGCATTTCGGGTTTTCTATGTATTAAAACACAACATCTTGCTTTTCACATCTGAGCAGTTCTAATACAAGGGAGATACCCAGTTCCTTAGCCTCTGGGCTTCTCTGTTCACGTTGTGTGTATTTTGTTACCCTACCACCTTCTGTGTACGTTATGTCATATTCCCTAGTCTGTCTGTGAGTCCATTTGTTTTGCATAACAGTTCAAACACCAGTACATTCCTGCAGGCACTGGAGTGCATAACAGTCCTGACACCAGTACTTTCCTGCAGGCACTGGTGTGCATAACAGAGGGACATTGTCCCCAGATATATCGCATCTGCCCTGCAGCACAGCCGATGACTGATATATTTGCAGGTATATCGGCGCATCATGTTGCGTGTATGGGTGGCCTTACTGTGGTGTCCGATGTCACATTCAAATGCCTGCCCATCTGCATGACAGGGACCAACATATCAAGTAGTCGATTGGTAAGTGTGTACACTTACCTTGATCGGCCGCTCAGCCGACGCGATAACGGGTCCACTAACATATCTGTCGGGGGTTTACCCAGCCTAAACCCCCTGTCCTGGCGTTGAGACCTTCAATATTGGGAGGTATACTGTACTTTGGTATATTGCACCCACCCTCTTAACATCCAGTTTTCAGACAGGAACGGAGGAGCTCTGTGAAAAATGGCTGCATGGAGCAGTTGGGAACTTGGGGGAAGGGAAACCTTTAAAAAAATATTTTTTTTAGGTGGTAATGCAGCTTTAAATGGAAAAGACTAAAATCTTTACTAACTTATAGTTTCACTCACATCATGATATTTTCCTGTGGCAATCATTTAATGTGTGGTCTGCCAGTGACCCCTATCTTACCATTCTCTTGTATAATGACGTATTAGTGTTATTACCGCCTTTAAACTCAGAAATAATACTTCAAAGACAGAACAATTGGTAATTCTGCTACTAGATATATGGGCAGAACCCATTTTTAAGAAAAAAGGTCCGTCATTAGTAAATAGGGTCACACAAGCAGCAGATAAATGATAGATCAAATAGAAGAGGGGAGTTAACAGTCCCACAAGTCTGAATTCAATGAAAGTGCCCATTGTCACAGCTCACACTGCACATAAAGGTTACACCCCACTGTACACGATAATAAGCAGCTTCCAAGAGGTGAGCCATCTGCAAGCTGTGTTGGACGGCATACAATGTACTGCAATAGTGCTGTGGGTTACTGATCTACCTGAAAAATTACTTTGATCTACACAACTGGAATTCCACTATTCCATCCACCCTCTCACTTTATGCTGATCTACTGATTTGCCGATGGATGGGGTGCCGGCTTTCAGCATACCGACAGCGGCATCCTGTTCATTAGAATCCTGACAGCCCCCCATTAAGGCCCCTAGCCCGCACCATTCCCTACTCTAACCCTAACCCTACCTTGGGGGTGCCTAACCTTAACCCTCCCCGATGGTGCCTAACCCTAACCCTCCCTTCCCCGCTGCCTAAACCTAACCCTCCCTGCTTGATGCCTAACCCTAACCTCCCCCTCTAAGTGCCTATCCCAAACCCTAACCTTCCATTCCCAGCTTCCTAACGCTAACCCTCTTCTCCTGCCTAAACCTACCCCCCCCCCCCCCCCTCCAGCGCGTGTCAGGAAGCCAGCGCATCCCTCTGTGAGGACAATCAGGATGCTGGCTGTCGGTAATGTGACGCCGGCATCCCGAGCAGTGTCGGTAAGTATCTGATGGCATTGTGTCCTCCTTTGGGCTCTCAACAGCTGTATATTGACCGCCGAGATCCTATGAGTCGGGAAGATAACTGCTTCCCATCTACTGTACTATATACACTCCCTAAACCGATTCTATACATTACGTAAGTTTTCTGGACCATTCTGCAACAATGGGCGATATTCATCAGCTGCATTACAGCATTTGAGATGAGGTAGGACCATTCCTGTGCTCAATATCACTTTTAGCACCATTATTGTACTTTTCTATTTAGTTGGCTATCTGTAGCTAATCTGATAACTGAACAAATTACGTCAACCTTTCATGAATGTTGAGTTCCAACCAATAGGATGGCCTTTGGCTAGATGTTATTTGAGTAGTGGCCTATTCTTGATACACCCCTGTGAAAATGCCAGCAGCAAAAAAACACCAATAATCGGTGGCATTGACTGCTAGATTTAAAATAATGATATAGAAAATGCTAAGCAAGCCTGATTAAGTATTTATTCATATTGCTTTTTTAAATATGTGGGTCAGCTTTGACAACCCGCTGGTTAGTAATTATACCGCTCACTGTACATATAAACAATAAGAAATATATGCATAAATATGTACTTGCATAATTTTACGTATATTTATATAGCAGGTACTCTGCAGCACGTACTCTGGACTGATGAGTCAAAATTTTAAATACTTGGCTATTGTTCACCGAAGGGCTGTAGAGCAGTACAATAATGGGTGTCTGCAGGCAACTGTGAACCATGGTGGAGGTTCTTTGCAAGTTTGGGGCTGCATTTCAGCAAATGGAGTTGGAGATTTGGTCAGGATTAATGATGTCCTTAATGCTGAGAAATACAGGCAGGTACTTATCCATCATGCAATACCATCAGGGAGGCGTCTGATTCACTCCAAATTTATTCTACACCAGGACAACGAACCCAACCATACAGCCAATGTACTTAAGAACTAACTTCAGCGTAAAGAAGAATGAGGAGTCCTAGAAGTGATGATATGGCTCTCACAGAGCCCTGATCTCAACATCATTGAGTCTGTCTGGGATTACATGAAGAGACAGAAGGATTTGAGCAAGCCTACATCCCCAGACGATCTGTGGATCATTCCCCAAGATGCTTGGAACGACCTCCCTGTCGAGTTCCTTCAAAAACTGTGTGTAAGTGTACCTAGATGTTTTGAAGGCAAATTGTGGTCACACCAAATATTGATTTGATTTAAATTTCTCTTCTGTTCATTCACTTTGCATTTTGTTAATTGATAAAATAAACTATTATCATTTTTATTTTTGAAAGCATTCTTACATTGCAGCATTTTTTTCCACACCTGCCTGAAACTTTTGCACAGTACTGTATACTGCAGAAATATTATAGAAATACGTTCATGCTGAATTGTGCTCATTTGTTAGGCTAACACACGTATGAGAGGTACAGCAGGAAGGGGACGGCATAAGAATATGGCACCCACCAGTGACAGACACCAGTCCTATTATATTAAAATGACCGGGGAAATTAACCATTATATGGAGTATGTAACTACTAACTGGTAAACAGCAGCTTCCTTATGCCATAAACTGTGAAGTAAGAATTACATTTAAGACTCAGGTACAATAAAATAAATAAACAAAAATCACAAAACACGGTACTGGTTAAGCCTGCCTTTTACTAGTCCACAGAACATACAGCTGTATTCCACATGATGCCGTCCTAGACACTGTGAGTGAAAATTCCCTAAATTAGTTGTCACAAACCCCACATACTCACGTTATTCTGTCCGACACTATCTCCTACATTTTTCTATTTTGAAAATAAAGCTGATTTAAAAAAAAAAAAAAAAAACCTTATTGCTAAGCAATGCTACTCTATGCAGGGGTCTGGTATGCCTAATGCATCCTCATACACCCATCTAAACATTTAATTGGGCATAGGCAGTCCACAGGCTCAATGCCAGTTGTAATCATCAACTGACAACTTAAAAGGAGATCCAGGTACATCACTGGGCACTAGGACAATATGGCTAAACACATGATTTGCCCTCCTCTGGAGCAGGCTCTGCAGCCTTTAGCTGTGACTGCCTTTTTTTGTCACATTAGGAGACACATTGTTACTTTCTTCACAATTCTACAAATGAATAAAAAAGTTACAGATTCAGAGCACAAGCAAAAGAAATCTCCATTTGAAATAATTTCTTGTGTTGGATGAACTCTCGGCCTCCTTTCATGACCTGATTGAGGCTGTCAGAAAGCATCGTTCCATTCACCATTACCAACATCCACATAACAGAGCACCTGCTAATATAGGACATGCAGTGGCTGCACATGCATATTGTGAGTCAGAGCATATGAAGGGTTATCTGCATTTTACTGGGTATGTTCAATATCAAATGATCTGCAGAACATAATTTAGGGCCAACTTGGGCCCTTATCTCAAGTCTCTTGTTTAATATTTTATAAGAGCAAAATAATACTGTACTCACCCCACAACACAATTCAAATCATTATTTGCCACAAAAATCCAGAGCACAAGACAGTTACAAAGCATGCGATTACAGTGCACATAAACAGAGAGAACTAGTACAGGCAAGGTCGATGAAGGAGTTGAAGCAGAGGTGAGATAAAGGGTAGAGAGGGCCCTGCTCGTGAGGGTTTATAGTCTATCTGCAGGAGAGAGCAATGAAGAGACAATAGGAGCAAGTGGGTCTTGGGGTAGTTACAGTACTGTAGTTTGGAGTATTTAGAGGGAGCAGTGTCAGGTGGGGGTAGAATAGTCTGTAGTGAGGAGGTGGGTACTGAGACAGTGCTTCAAAGATTGAAGGTTAGGCCTGGGAAAGAGTTTTGTAAGGCGGGCTGGAGAGATCCATAAGTGGGGATAAACACAGGAGAAGTTTTGCAGGCAGGATTCAGATGTGGTTACCAGAGAGGATGATGGATGCATGTCAGTCAGAGGCATGTAATAGAGGATGAGTATCTTCCGATGAGGTCAGAGTTGTAGGAAATGAAGGTGTTGGTAAGTGCTTTGCTGGTGAGAAGTATGAATTTCATTCAGGATAACATTGGGATCCAGTGCAAGACAGCAGATTTGGAGGGGAGATAGAGGAAGATAAGTATAGCTGCAGCATTAAGGATGGATTGTAGAGGGGTAAGAAGGGTGAGGAGAGGCCACATGAAAGGAGGCTGCATTCCAGAATGCTGTAAAGAAGTGGCAGTCTTGCAATAGACACATGTTGGATTATTAATCTATAGCCCAAACTGATTGAGTCATATTCATATGTGGATTGTGAGCTCTGCAATTAATCTAATTAATCACACAGGAAACATTACAGGGTCTCTCTCTCACACTTCCAGCAACGCTATGATTGCAATAAATGAGACCTACTACTGGGAAAGCCCATTTTTTGGACTCAGAGACAATCCACTGCAATACATTGTGAAACAATAGTATACTCCCCAAATCAGACATCAGTCCACTAGACACGCAGCCTCTCAAATACAGATCTGAACCGAAATATCCATTCAGCTATATATATGTGGGTGTAATACAGTCCAGTATATAATAGGTGGCAAAGCGCCCTCCGTCCCTCGCATACTGTAACCAGCTAATATAATGCATCATTATAAATCGTATAAATGTATCTAAGCACATCTGCAGCCGGATCTCTTACCGACATGAGTGATGACCGTGGACAGCCGCTGCGTGAGCTCGTGATGTGACATCTCTTCTTCCTTAAGCCAAAAAAGCATTTCCCAGAGAAGTCTGCTCTCCCTGCCCGACCAGGATGCAGTGTGCCGGCGCTGTGTGCAGCTACAAAGCGAGGCAGCAGCAGCAGCAGTGCCACTCCCAGCTCTCCCATCCACCTGTCACTAGGCAACGTACGCTGGGAGCAGCAGCAGCGCCGGGCTCAGACCCTCCTGCTCTGCACAGCTGGGAATACACAGCGCTGCTGCTGGGGTACTATCATCGTGCTAGTCAGCGGCTACTGCATCCAGTCCGAGCCGGGGCTCTGCTGCTTATTCCTAGTTATTATAGCTGGCGGTGCTGATGCGGCGTTCCCCGTCCGCTTACACCCAGGCTCACATAACCAGGGATGCGGCGCATGGGCTCAGTACCTGCGGCTGCTGCCGCTGCCTCCCGGGGCTAGGAGGGGGAAGGAGCTGCTGATGTAGCAAAAATCCCGGATTGATGGAGTCTATAAAGCCCGGGGCATAAAGAGAGACCCTAATCCATATCAAAGCAGCAGGGTGTGTATCTTTCTTCACTCACACCCGGCAGCATCTATAAAGGAGTCATCTTCCAGCCATTGTTCTCTAAGGTGACCTTACATGAAGCCGTCCACAATGGCGCAGGGGTCAGTGCTGCTTTATCTCCGCAAGTCTGAGAAATGCAGCCGGGGGCACGTTATTCCAATGCTGGGTGTCATTTCCAGAGAGAGTTATGGTTGATAGTTGGTATGTAATGAAATCCACATTATCAGAATCCCTCAGATTACTCAGCTTGGTGATTCCCCATGATAAAAAGAAAGGGAAGGTGGAGGAGGATGGAGAGCAGCTGCTGCTTGTGATTACACATCTAGCGGTCACCCTTGGGGCCTGTCCATCCCAGAGACTTACTAGAAAACAGTGTTGTTAATAATAATGGGAGCTCCCACAAGTAACCATTGTTCCAGATATTACATAAATCAAGAGATAAGATGAAAAGCAACCCTGAAATATTTTTTGCTCAACCGCTCTTCTTGCATTCTATCTATCTGATATATAAATCTATTCAAATATATCTAGCTAGATCTATCTACATACATAATATATATCTATATTATATGATAAAGGAATTGCTGGGTAATAGGTAAGTGACACAAATGCTAGCACTAGACACCATACTGTGGAACAGGCTGAAAGTTCTTTTGTAAAGAATATTAGAATGCGTACATCTTGTCTCACTTCCTTTCCCCATAATAGTCCCAACCCCAAAATCTGAGCATTTGATGTATTTAGCAGGGTCCTCACCAGGACCTCTGTTGTTTGCTGCCTGGATCTCAGTGGAGGAGGAGAGAGAGATCAGATGGATCAATTATAAATGATAATGAAGCTACAGCTACAAAGTACTATTACAGAATATTTACTTAAAAAAATGACATTTAAAGTGGAAACGGTCAATAAAGTGTACTTGTCATATGTGGTCTAAACGTCCAATAGCTAAGGCAAAGCACATACTATTCTTGGACATTCTGGTTGGAATGACTTAAAAATGATTAATCTAAATAAGCTATTTCTGTATTGTAACAAAAATATATTAGATCTTACTGCAAAAGAGTGTGCTATTAAAAATGTTCAATAATTAAAAACCAGTTGTGTGCATTTTGTGTTATGTAAAAGGGATTGGAAGGCTAATGTTATCAATTTTACTGCTTAATGAGGCAATAAATTGCATTTGAAAGGAAGGCCTGCAAAGTCCTTGACCATTATGAAACTAGCATGGAAGGCACCCAAACCAGCTGCTGTAAGGAATATATCCACTCTGTAGTGTTCTTTTATAGTTAATGTTTGTGGGTGGACATAATTAATGAGTGGAGGGTTTGTCAGCACACCTGGGTTTCAGATAGGCATCTAATCTATCATCCCAGTGCTACTCTGACACCATGGCATGCATTATTGTTTAAGAAATAATTTGTGCTCCCTTAATAAAACTGATAGCTGTTACCCCATAATATTTAAAACTGATATCTGTGCCTCCTTAATAAAACTTGTATCTCTGCCTCCGTAATTAAACTAATATATGCACCCTCTTAATTAAAATGAATATTTGTGTCCCCTTTATTATTAATATTCATATCTATGACCCCTTCCGAATTAAAATGATATCTACCCATGTTATAATTAAAAATAATATCTGTTACCCAGTGGTGCAAGTGTGGAGATGTGACCGGTACTCCGGGACACATGCCCTCAGCAGCACGCAGGGGATCTGTGTCCCCTGCGGGAGTGTGTGTGTGTGGCAGCGCTGGGGCAGCTTGTCTGTGGGCAAGAGCGGCGGGTGTCCGGTGCAGGGATTACCCTTTTCCCTGCACCGGACCGGAGGCTGCGGAGAGGTTTAAATGTAGGCGCCCTCCGGGAGCCAATCGTGGCTCCCGGAGCGGTGGCCAATCACAGAGGGGCGCGGCGAGCCAATCGGCGCTCGCCGCGTCATAGGCCCCGCCCCCGGCGTCTGACGTCAGACGCCGGGCGGGAGCCGAAGACACCGTGCGCGCAGAAGAGCGCAAAGGAAAAAGCAGCCGGGTCCTGGAGAAGAGGGTCGGCGCGCCGGAGCGGAGAAGAGAGTCCGGCGCGGAGAAGAAGACGGCGGCCGTGGGGAGAAGAGCTCCGGTGGCCGCTGAAGAGGCCAGAAGACGTCGGGCTCCTGAAGGAAGATGTCCAGTGGCGGCTGGACGCGGAGCAGCGGAGGCGACGCCGCTGGCCAGGACGGGTCAGCGGCAGAAGAGGGCGCTGGAGATCCCTGGAGCAGGTGAGGCCTCAGTGAGGCAACTTTCACCCCCTCCCTTTTCCTCCCTCGACCACCAGGGACGGGCATTAGGCCCGGGGGCACAATTCAGGCACTAGGCCTGTTGCGCAGATAGGAGGTTGGGGGTCATCTTCATAGTCGATGGTTTGGGCGTTAGGCCCAAGCCACCTCGACGGCGCCGTAGGCGGGCATTAGGCCCGAGGGGCAGATCAGGCAATAGGCCTGTGGGGCATTAGAGGGCGTTAGGCCCTAGTGTATTCTGGGCAGTAGGTATATATAAGGTGACCCTGGGCACAAGGCCCAGGTCACCCAAAGGGTGACAAGTTAGGCGGGCGCTAGGCCTGTGGGTGAAGTCAGGCCTCCGGCTAGGGGGCTCTAGGCCCAGTGAATAAGACCCCCGAGGTGAATAAAGGTGGCACTGGGCGCTAGGCCCAGGCCACCCTGAGGTATTTAGGTAGGCAGACCTGAGGCCCACATAAGGGAAGGTACAGGAGGTGGGTAGGCCGTGCGGCGCCCACCCCCTTTCCAGAGGGAGGGATTTAAAGGGACAGCACCGTGTGATCTTGTATTCCGATATTGTGATGTATGTTGTTACCGTGCAGGGCAAAGTGTATGCGTTGTTTAAGTTGTGCATAGTTGTGTTGCACCACCCACACGAGCTAGTTTGAGGGCTCTGTTTATGTAGCTAGTGTAGCGGACGCACACTAGGGTAGTTCTTGGCCCTGCACGGCTGTTTCTCTTTGCTTCCTTACAGGGACCTGTAAGTGGAGAAGATCGGAGTGCAAGACTTGTGACGGTGAGTAGCATCCGTGTACGTTTGTCCCTTGTCTGTCCCCGAGCGCCGGAGTCGGGATTGCTCACGGACGTGAGAATCCTTTTCATCACACTACGTGCGAGAGCGCGAGTGTGTGAAATCTGGGTGGCTGAGGCTTTGTGCCTGTGATGACCTTTCACCCAACCGGTGAAGGTCGCGGTCACCCCTGGGGTATCCCCTTTTCCAGTGGAAGAAGGGTTGATACCCCCTTTAAGGTAAACTATTCTCTCCTCAGCTCGGTCGTCGGTCAGCTCCGAGAGGGAATCGCCGTGTCCGGATCCGATTGAAGATTGCCAGGTCCGTTGAAGGTTCCGGTACCTGAAGGTGAGAGAGAGCGGCGCCTGGTGAGTACCGAGACTACACCTGCATGGCAGCACGCACCACCACACGCGCAGCCGCACCTCTTACACAAGTAGAAAACATGTCTTAGTGGTACTGTGTGCCTTTCGGCGCGCACGCAATAAAACAGGTGTGGCCACGTGCCGCACGAGGCGTGGCCAATGAAAATGGGTGCGTGATACACATAGGGGGGGGGGGCAGATACACATGTGTATGACCCCAATAGTGCAGTGCCAGATACACATATGCCCCCAATAGTGCCAGATACACATATACCCCCAGTAGTGCAGTGCCAGATACACATGCCCCCACAGTGCCATATATGTCCCCACAATGCCAGATATGCGCCCACAGTTCCAGATATGCCCCCTCAGTACCAGATACAAATATGCCCCACAGTGCCAGATATAAATATGCCCCCACAGTGCCAGATATGTCACCACAGTGCCAGATACAAATATGCCCCCACAGTGCCAGATAGACATATGCCCCCACAGTTGCAGGTACACACGTGCCCCCAACAGTACCAGGTACCCACGTGCCCCCCACAGTGCTGCTCACCGCTGCTTGCTGCTGCTGTGTGTGGGTCAGCGGAGGAGAGCGCAGCGTGCACCTCTCCTGCCCCTCAGTGCTCAGTCCGGCAGCAGCGTGTATCTCAAACCAGGTGCCGGTTCGTGAGCCAATCAAAGGTCGCGGTCCGGCAGCCAATCAGGAGCCACTGCTGCCGATCCGTGAGCTCTAATTGGCTCACGAACCGGCAGCTAGTTTGAGATACTCGCTGCCGCCGGACTGAGCAATGAGGGTCAGGAGAGGCGCGCGTTGAGCTCTCCTCCCCTGACACACAGCAGCAAGTAAGGTGGACGGGTGGCTGTACTGGGTACCGGCTGTCAATTTCTTACCGGTACACAGTACCACCACATACCGCCATACTTGCAGCACTGCTGTTGCCTCATTATTTATATTTGTACCTTTTTTGTTCTTTTTGTGATATAATGTAATCCAGTGAATTACAGCAGTGGTTCCCATAATGTTGTGGTTTACGGTGCCCTTAGGCCTTCAGAATGTTTTTCATGGGACCAGGGTTGGACTGGCCTACAGGGGCAAAACCCAGTGGGCACCAGTGCCCGGGGTGCCTACCTCCTCCTCTAAGGATCAGGTTCCAGACTGCACTTGAATTATACATTATACATATGTTACCTTATACTGCACAGGGCTATGGTGTATTTTCTACAGTACATTGCTGTTATTAATGTGGAATAATATCATGCATACATTTGAAGTATTTACGATACATTCAAGGGGCCGAGACCATGCACTCTCTAATGGTTAGCCAAACCTCTGTCTGGAGCTGACCACACCCCCTCTGGAGACTGGCCACACCCCTAAGCACGGGCCCCTTAACTGCATTCCTCCAGTGGGCCCTTTATGCCCCAGTCCAACACTGCATGGGACCCCAGGCCATAGGGGAGATTTAAAATAAAAGGCAAGGTTCCATTGGAACGTCTCTCTCTAATGCAACACAGGTCATGCAGCAAAAAAGCTTTACTCATTCTTGCTCACATCCGATAGAGCTACAAGCAAAAGTGATGTAGGCTTCCTACAGTTATAACCTACTGTGTAGCAAACGTAATTTTGTATAGTATTTATTCCTGCCCAAACATTTCTCAGCAAAAATGATTAAAATCAGCATCTTGTGCTTACCTGCCATATTTAGGTTCAGGTATATGGTGATGGACACTGTTACGTTCTGTTTGTCACATTCTGATCAGCAGCCACAAGCATGGTCTTGTTTATCAGGTTGAGCAGAATAGCAGGAAACAAATGTATGAAAATAGGAACAGTAAAAGGCAAAGGGGGAGAAGCTATGGTGCAAGTGGACAGTGAGTTGTGTGAGCAACAAAAGAAATGGGGGGACAATGAGAGACATACACACAAATGGGATGACTGAGGTGCACATAGAGTGACAGAGAAACAGGTTTAAATGTCAATTTTGAGACAGAATAACACAAAGAGTGGGAGAAGTCAGTAGCGGCTCTTGCCACGGGCAAGCAGGACTTTTGCCCGGGGCGCCGCTGTCCCGGGGGCGCTGCCGCCGTGGCAAGAGCCGCTACTAACCTGGATGGCGGCGGCGGTGGTTTTAAAAAGGTCCTCTCCGCGAAGGGAATCTAGACGCGCAGTGAGGGTAGCGTCTAGTTTCCCTTCGCGGAGAGGACCTTTCTGTGCAGCGCTATGGGAGAGACGTCATGATGTCTCTCCCATAGCTGAGAGGAGCGGTGCCAGAGACAGAGTGCACTGGTCGGGAACAGGAACGGGGCTGGTAAGTATTTTTTTTTTCTACTAGGTGCACAGCTACTTTTGGGCAATACTAATGGAGGCACAGCTGGGGGGCATACTAAGGGGGGCACAACTACTGGGGCCACAACTAATGGGGGCACAACTAATGGGGGCACAGCTGCAGGGGGCACACTAAGGGGGGCACAACTACTTGGGCCACAACTAATGGGGGCACAGCTGCAGGGGGCACACTAAGGGGGGGCACAATTACTGGGGCCACAACTAATGGGGGCACAGCTGCAGGGGGCACACTAAGGGGGGCACAACTACTGGGGCCACAACTAATGGGGGCACAGCTGCAGGGGGCACAACTACTGGGGCCACAACTAATGGGGGCACAGCTGCAGGGGGAACAACTACTGGGGCCACAACTAATGGGGGCACAGCTGCAGGGGGCACACTAAGGGGGGCACAACTACTGGGGCCACAACTAATGGGGGCACAGCTGCAGGGGGCACAACTACTGGGGCCACAACTAATGGGGGCACAGCTGCAGGGGGCACAACTACTGGGGCCACAACTAATGGGGGCACAGCTGCAGGGGGCATAACAGCTACTGGGGGCACAGCTGCAGGGGGCATAACAGCTACTGGGGGCACAACAGCTGCAGGGGGCATAACAGCTACTGGGGGCACAGCTGCAGGGGGCACAACAGCTACTGTGGGCACTGCTCTACAGGTTGCACAACGCTACAGGGGGCAAAACTACAGGGAACAAAACTGGCCACGCCCCTTTCCTATGAAGCCACACACCCATTTTTTATGCGCGCACTAACCCTATTTCACTGTCTCGCGGGGGGGTGTTGGGCGCCAAAGGAAACTTTCGCCCTGAGCGCCACAAGGTCTAGAACCAGCCCTGGGAGCAGAGGCACATATTGAGTATGTGACAAACATGGGGGGAGATAGCCAGAGTCAGGGGCGGGCAGGAGAGGGGATACTACATACAATGAATTCTACCAGAGCCCAGGACTCTGTGTTATCGTGCCGATATCGTTCTGGTGTGTACGCACCCCTAGTGTCAGTAACTGACTTTCCATGTGTGTGCTTTCAATCACTCTGAGCTACATTTCTGGTGTGTGCCTGCAAGGGGTGGTCTTCTGTATGCCGAATGTCGGGATACCGGCGCACAGTATACCGGCGCCGGAATCCCGACACCCGGCATACCGACAACTATTCTTCCTCGTGGGGGTCCACGACCCCCCTGGAGGGAGAATAAAATAGTGTGGCGCGCGTATCGCAACACCGTGCCCGCAGCATGGCGAGCGCAGCGAGCCCGCAAGTGGCTCCTTTGCGCTCGCCACGCTGTCGGTATGCCGGCGGTCGGGCTCCCGGCGCCGGTATGCTGGTCGCCGGGAGCCCGAGCGCCGGCATACCGTACGACACCCCCTGCAAGTGTAGAATGTGTAGAATGTTAGTTTCTGCTATAGTCAGGCTTGGACTGGCCCACAGGGGTACAGGGTAAACCACCGGTGGGCCCCACTGCCTGGGGGCCCTCCTCCTCTAGTGATCAGGTTCTAGACTGTGTTCTTGAAATATACATTATACATATGTTACCTTATACTCCACAGGACTATGATGTATTCTCTGCAGTGCATTGCCAATATTTATCTGGTACATTATCATGCACGCACTAGCAGTATTTATATATTTGGAAAATGGGGGGCGTGGTTTCATACAGAATCAGAATCAGAATCAGCTTTATTGGCCAGGTATACTTACGTATACTAGGAATTTGTCTTCGGTTTGCTATACAACAGCCAAGTAGGTAACAGGTAAGCAGGTGTGTCTGTGTGTGTGTGGGGGCAAGTAAAGTTACACAGATAGGTATACCGTAGGGACACAAGTGAGTTACATGTACGTCTAGTCAGTCAATGTTCAGGAGTTCAGCAGGCGGACAGCTTGGGGAAAGAAACTTTTGAGGCTTCTGGTGGATCTGGCGGGGACAGCCCTGTAACGCCTGCCTGAAGGAAGCAAGTTAAACATGCTGTGGCCGGGGTGTAGCTGGTCTTTTACTATCTTCATTGCCCGCTTTTTAGCTCTGGACAATTACAGGTCCTGGACTGAGGGAAGGTCGGCCCCGATGATCTTCTCTGCGGTTCTGACCACCTTTTGGAGCCTGCATCTGTCCCTCGCGCTGGCGGAGCTGTACCATACGAGTATCGAGGAGCACAGTACCGACTCCACAATCGCGGAGTAGAAGAGGAGCAGGAGCTTCTGTGGGATGTTGAACTTCCTTAGTTGCCTGAGGAAGAACAACCCCTGCTGCGCTTTCCCAACAGTGACGTCAGTGTTGGACCCCCATTTAAGGTCCCTGGAGATTGTGGTCCCTAGAAACTTGAAGGAGTCCACTAGCGATACCACACTGTCAGCAATCGTTAGCGGAGGTGCACTAGATGACTTCTTCCTGAAGTCCACTATCATCTCGACAGTTTTGAGGGGGTTGAGGTCAAGGTTGTTGTGGATGCACCACTGGGCCAGCCGGTCTACTTCCCGTCTATAGGCCGATTCGTCCCCATCCTTGATGAGGCCGATGACGGTGGTGTCATCGGCGAATTTGATGATCCTTACTGATTGCGCCTCTGAGGTACAGTCATTTGTGTACAGGGAGAAGAGCAGGGGTGAGAGGACACAGCCCTGAGGGGCCCCTGTCTGATGGACCGCGCTTGAGAGGTGAATTCCCCCGCTTTCACCACCTGTGTCCTATCTGTCAGGAAGTCTATTATCCAGGAACAGGTGGCTTCTGGGACCCCTAGGCAAAGTAATTTAGGGTGGAGGATGCTGGGGACGATTGTATTGAATGCCGAGCTGAAATCGACAAACAGGACCCTCGCGTAGGTACCGGGAATGTCTAGGTGCTGTAGAATGTAGTGCAGGCCCAGGTTGACTGCATCCTCGACACACCGATTCGAGCGATAGGCGAACTGCAGGGGGTCCAGTTGCGGGCCAGTCACAGTTTTCAGGTGATTCAAAACCAGACGCTCGAACGTTTTCATGACCACAGACGTCAGTGCTATCGGCCTGTAGTCGTTCAGGTTCGTGATAGTGGGTTTCTTGGGGACCGGGACTATAGTAGACCTTTTGAGGCAGGAAGGGACTTTCTGTAGCTCCAGCGATTTATTGAAGATCTTGGTGAATATGGGGGCGAGCTGACCCGCACATGCTCTTAGGGCAGATGGTGACACTCCGTCAGGACCCGGAGCTTTCCTGGTTTTGGTCCTTTTGAACAATGCCTCCACCTCTTCTTGGGTGACTTGCAGTGCCTGGGGTTGGCCGTCGGTGTTCGGGGCACCGTAGAGGCGATTGTTTGGGTTGCAGGGGACTTCTTTTGCGAACCTGCAATAAAAGTGGTTCAGTTCATCTGCAAGGTCTTGGTGCATGGCGGTGGACTTTGATGTTTTCCTATAGTTGGTTATGGATTGCATTCCTTTCCATACAGATACGGGGTCATTGGTGGAGAGATCGTTTGTCAGCTTGTCCGAGAACCGCTTTTTTGCTAGCCTGATTCCTTTAGTCAGAGAGTTCCTAGTACGGTTGTATAGTGCTCTGTCACCGCTGCTATAGGCCTCCTCTTTGTCTCGACGAAGTTGCCTGAGCTGGGCATTGAACCAGGGCTTGTTGTTGTTGTAAATGCGGTAAGTCTTGGTAGGTACACACATGTCCTCACAGTAGCTGATGTAGGATGTGACAGTGTCTGTCAAGTCATTCAGGTCGGTTTCCGAGGCTTCAAAGACCCCCCATTCCGTGCAGTCAAAGCAGGCCTGGAGCTTCATCTTGGCCTCATTGGTCCACTTCAGCTACGCCCCCTGTACAGAGGAGTAGCGCCGCTGAAAGAAAAAAAAAGTACTTACTATCCCCGCTCCCGACCGCTGCAGATCTCCACCAGCGCCGCTCCTTTCCTCGGATGACAGACACTAGAGGTCAATTATGACCCCTAGCGTCTGTCAGTCCCACAATGCTGTGCGGTGCGCGATGACGTCATTGCGCACTGCACAGAAAAGGTCCTCTACACGAAGGGAAACTAGACGCGTAGCGTCTAGTTTCCCTTCACAGCGGGGGACAGCGGTACCAGCGGGGGACACAGCGGGCAGCAAGGGGCACAGAGTAGCGGATCTTGCCATGGTGCGGCGCCCTCCGGATGGCGCCGGCGCCCTCCGGATGGCGCCGGTGCCCTCCGGAAGGCGGCGCCCCGGGCAAAAGTCCTGCTTGCCCGTGGCAAGATCCGCTACTGATAGCCCCCCACCCCCCCAGTGCAGCATAACCACACTACACTACAGCACATTTGCCACACATACAGTGCAGCTTGTTCCAGTAGCCTTACCGAGGGACTGAGGAAAAGTGCATTGCGGGCAGTGGTGCAAGTGGGCGGGTACGGGTGGGTACGGCGTACCCGTAAGAATTTAGCCGTGGGTACGCCGTACCCACACCGACGGGCCGCCGCTCCTCTTCCTTCCCTCCCTCCCCCACGCCGCACACGCCTCTGATGTGAGGGCAGGAGAGTGCAGCCTGCGCCTCTCGTTCCCCTCAGTCTCCGGTGGGTGTTTCAGTTTACTTCAGCGCCGATCCGTGAGCCAATCAGAGCTCGCACCCGCGAGCTCTGATTGGCTCACGGATCGGCGCTGAATTAAACTGAGACACCCGCCGAAGACTGAGGGGAACGAGAGGCGCAGGCTGCACTCTCCTTCCCTCACATGACAGACAGGAGGACAGCGACGGCAGCGGTGAGTAGGGGAGGGGGGCATGTTATACCTGGCACTGGGGGGGCATGTATACCTGGCACTGGGGGCATATCTGGCACAGGGGGGCATATATACCTGGCACTGGGGGCATATCTGGCACAGGGGGGCATATATACCTGGCACTGGGGGATATCTGGCACAGGGGGGCATGTATACCTGGCACTGGGGGCATATCTGGCACAGGGGGGCATATATACCTGGCACTGGGGCATATCTGGCACAGGGGGGCATATATACCTGGCACTGGGGGATATCTGGCACAGGGGGGCATGTATACCTGGCACTGGGGGCATATCTGGCACAGGGAGGCATATATACCTGGCACTGGGGGATATCTGGCACAGGGGGGCATGTATACCTGGCACTGGGGGATATCTGGCACTGGGGGGGCATGTTATACCTGGCACTGGGGGATATCTGGCACTGGGGGGGCATGTTATACCTGGCACTGGGGGATATCTGGCACTGGGGGGGCATGTATACCTGGCACTGGGGGATATCTGGCACTGGAGGGGCATGTATACCTGGCACTGGGGGATATCTGGCACTGGGGGGGCATGTATACCTGGCACTGGGGGATATCTGGCACTGGGGGCATATCTAGCACAGGGGGGCATATATACCTGGCACTGGGGGATATCTGGCACAGGGGGGCATGTATACCTGGCACTGGAGGATATCTGGCACTGGGGGCATATCTGGCACTGTAGGGGCATTTCTGTATCTGGCACGGGGGGCAATGTATATCTGACACAGTGGGGGCATTTGTGTATCTAGCACTGTGGGGCAATGTGTATCTGACACTGTGAGGCAATGTATGGCACTCTGGGGGCATTTCTGTATCTGGCACTGTGGGGCAATGTGTATCTGGCACTGTGGGGCAATGTGCATCTGGCACTGTGGGGCAATGTGCATCTGGCACTGTGGGGCAATGTGTATCTGGCACTCTGGGGACATTTGTGTATCTGGCACTGTGGGGCAATGTGTATCTGGCACTGTGGGGCAATGTGTATCTGGCACTCTGGGGACATTTGTGTATCTGGCACTGTGGGGCAATGTGCATCTGGCACTGTGGGGCAATGTGTATCTGGCACTGTGAGGCAATGTGTATCTGACACTCTGGGGACATTTGTGTATCTGGCACTCTGGGGACATTTGTGTATCTGGCACTGTGGGGCAATGTGTATCTGGCACTGTGGGGTTATATGTATCTGGCACTGTGGGGCAATGTATATCTAGCACTGTGGTGCAACGTGTATCTGACACTATTGGGGTCATACGTGTATCTGCCCCTCCCCCATATGTGTATCACGCCCCCATTTTCATTGGCCACGCCCCATGTGGCATTTGGCCACACCCATTTTTTTGCGCGCGCGCCGAAGGCGCGCGCACACAGTACCCGTAAGACATTTTTTCTACTTGCACCACTGATTGCGGGACAGCTCTCAGAGTCCCAGGGGAACTGGCCGCATGCTGCCACTGCAGGAAGCTCCTCTGACTGCCCTCCCACTGAGGAGATACGAGAAGCAGCTGCAACGTGACATGGCTTAGCTTCCTGTTCAGACCTCTGTCCCCCAAAGAATAACAAAAACCTGTCAGCTGCGGGCGGCGATGGATCGGCGGGGGGAATGTGTTGCAGAGGATTCGCTGTGGCTGAAGAAGGGGTAGCCGGGAGAGGCCGGACGACAGAGCCTGCGGCGGTGTTATGTATGCAACACTCTGTAGCACTCTGTGAGCTGCTGGCATGCACCCAGTCCCTCTGTCTCCATGACTAGACACTGTATGCGCATGCGCACAGCGTCTATTCACTGCCGCCCTACAGCAGAGCAGCGATTGACAGGAGCCTGCCCTACTGCCCCCCCCCCCCACTCGGGACAGTAGGACAGTCCAAAAATAAACTGGGCTGTCCCACAAACATCGGGACAGCTGAGAGGTATAATATACAGTGTATATATATATATATATATATATACACACACTCATACATATGTAATGGAAAATTATTCATTCAGCCTGTTAGATAAAGAGCTTTGGCCCTCATTCCGAGTTGTTCGCTCGGTATTTTTCATCGCATCGCAATGAAAATCCGCTTAGTACGCATGCGCAATGTTCGCACTGCGACTGCGCCAAGTAACTTTGCTATGTAGAAAGTAATTTTACTCACGGCTTTTTCATCGCTCCGGCGATCGTAATGTGATTGACAGGAAATGGGTGTTACTGGGCGGAAACACGGCGTTTCAGGGGCGTGTGGCTGAAAACGCTACCGTTTCCGGAAAAAACGCAGGAGTGGCCGGAGAAACGGTGGGAGTGCCTGGGCGAACGCTGGGTGTGTTTGTGACGTCAACCAGGAACGACAAGCACTGAACTGATCGCACAGGCAGAGTAAGTCTGAAGCTACTCTGAAACTGCTAAGTAGTTAGTAATCGCAATATTGCGAATACATCGGTCGCAATTTTAAGAAGCTAAGATTCACTCCCAGTAGGCGGCGGCTTAGCGTGTGTAACTCTGCTAAATTCGCCTTGCGACCGATCAACTCGGAATGAGGGCCTTTATTTCCTTATAAACTATAAGTGGCGATTTAGTCTAGAAATTCCTTTCACTTATATTTTCCCTTTACTATATATTGAGGCACTCTGTACAACATTGCCTTATATAGTAGTTCATTTTCTACAGTAGTCTCATTTTTAAACTAGCAATTCATGTAAATCCAGTTATAATTGGTGTATAAAATGTATATGTAAGAAAGCTGTAACTTGGTAGCTTTGCTGATGGTTACTGTGACATCACCCCTAGCCTGTGACATCACTAGCCTGTGACATCACAATGCTTCATCCTGTAACATTCTATCTACAGCTGCTGAAGTTTCCATTTACCGTGCAGGAAGACAGGTAGGAGGAGGTGAGTCCTACATAACAGGGTATGATGGAGGAGGGTAAGGAAGACAGAGTGCAGTATAGTCAGCTGAAAGGCAAGACAAGATAGACAGAACAGGGAATATTGGTACAAGGACACAATTAGGAGAAGCTCAGGAAGGAATGACATATTTAGGAATAAAAATGTAGCGTTACAGAAATAAGGAGGGCAGTATGGAGGACAAGCACATATACAGGGGATGCAGATAAGTCTATATGAGGCAGGATCTTGTTTTGGGATGAAAAAGTAAATAAAATAGATAAATAGCAAATTTATACATTTCAACGTATGTTTGGTTTAAGGAAAATTGGAAAAGTGGTTGACTCATGGACATATTGTACTTATAGGACTATGCTTAAGGATAGCCTTTTGTGTTTTTTAGATCATCATCTGGCAAAGAGATTTGCAGAGTGTCGGGTGAGCGCAGGGGCGGATCCAGAAGAAAATGATAGGGGGAAGGGGCAAGTACATTTGCGTGCGGCTTCGGTGCATGTGAGGTGGCGCTTCTTATACAATGCCCACAGTTGTAGCGCTCATTATGCAATGTCCACTGTACTGGTAGTGCCCCTTATATAGACCCGATAGTAGTGGTGCCCCCAGTAGTAATGTTGCCTGTAGTAATGCCCCCAGTCATTTGGCGCCCTAGTAGCTATGCCCCCAGTGGTAATGCCCCTGCAGTTATGACCCCAGTAGTTTACCCCCCCTTTAGTTTAGCCTCCCAGTGGTAATGCCCCCAGTAGTTTGCCTGCTTGTAGTTTAGCCACCAGTAGTAATGCCCCCCCTGTAGTTTGCCCCATTGTAGTTTAGCCCCTGTAGTTATGCCCCCCTTGTAGTTTAGCCCCCAGTAGTACTGCCCCCAGTAGTTTGGCCCCTGTAGTTATCCCCCAGTAGTTTGGCCCCTGTAGTTATGCCCCCAGTAGTTTGGCCCCCCTGTAGTTTAGTCCCCAAGTAGTAATACCCCTGTAGTTAAGCCGCCAGTAGTAATGCCCTCCTGTAGTATACCCCCAGTAGTTAGCCCCTTTGTAGTTGGCCCCCAGTAATAATGTCCCCCAGTAGTTTGCCCCCAGTAGATGCCCCCAGTAATAATGTCCCCCAGTAGTTTGCCCCCAGTAATAATGTCCTCCAGTAGTTTGCCCCCAGTAGTAATGCCCCCTAGGAGGTTGCCCCCAATAGATGACTCCCCAGTAGTAATGCCCCCATAATAATGCCTCCAGTAGTAATGCCCCCCCACGCAGTAGTAATGTCCCTTGTTGATGCTCCCAGTAGTAATGCCCCTTGTTGATGCCCCCCAGTAGTAATGCCCCCCAGTAGATGCTCCCCCAGTAATAATGCCCCCAGTAGTAATGCCCCCCCACCCAGTAGTAATGTCCCTTGTTGATGCCCCCAGTAGTAATGCCCCTTGTTGATGCCCCCAGTAGTAATGCCCCTTGTTGATGCCCCCAGTAGTAATGCCCCCAGTAGATGCTCCCCCAGTAATAATGCCCCCCCACCCAGTAGTAATGTCCTTTGTTGATGCCCCAAGTAGTAATGCCCCCAGTAGATGCTCCCCCAGTAATAATGCCCCCAGTAGTAATGCCCCCCCAGTAGTAATGCCCCTTGTTGATGCCCCCAGTAGTAATGCCCCCAGTAGATGCTCCCCCAGTAATAATGCCCCCCCAGTAGTAATACCCCTTGTTGATGCCCCCAGTAGTAATGTCCCCCCCATAGTTTACCCCCAGTAGATGCCCCCGCTGCACTGAAGAAGACAAAACACAACATACTTACCAAGCCCCGTTCCCACTTCCAGATCTCTGCAGTCCTCCTCCTCTCTTGTCGTCCTCTCCTCAGCACTATGAGAGAAATGTCATGACTGACGTCTCTCCCATAGCGCACGCCGCACAGTGACAGCGTCGGAAGCCTGAGCTCAGTACTGAGCTCCGGCCTCCGGCTACCGCTGTGCAGGGAGACGGGTGCCCGCTGGTAACACAATCTCAGCGGGCGCCCGTCATCTCCCTGTGCGGCGCCGGGGGGACGACGACGGAGGGACGGGGGACGGAGGCCACAAACGACAGGGGGGGCACGGGCCCGAGTGCCCCCCCCCCCTGGATTCGCCACTGGGTGAGCGGCAAAGAGATCTGCAAAGTGTTAGTTGAAGAAGACGGGAGGGGTCGCAGAGGCAGCAAGGACTGGAGGACAACATGCAGCAGGTAAGTTACCATACTTGAGTAATTGTGTGTGGTAGGGGGTATTGAGAGCACAGTACAAAACAGAGACTACAGTGTGGTGGGGCAGAGTGGACAATACAAAACATGCAGAAGGGGGCAGCTCAGTATAGAACATACAGATGGTGTGGGACAGGCAGGGGCGTGCTAGGGTGTTCGGCGCCCCCTTGCAAACTAAAAATTTGAGCCCTCCCATACTTTGTAAAATGACAGCAAGCTGCATGAAAAAGGGATGTGGTCTCACAAAGAAGGGACATAGCCACACAATAGTACTCCCAATTCAAATTACTCCACATAAAAGCACAATGTTATTCACATTACACCGCAAGTAGTGCCCCTGATTCATAGTACACCACAGTGTCCCTTATTCACATTATGTCACGCAGTGGCGCCCCCTAGTCACTTTATGCTACACAGTAGTGCCCATTACACACATAATGCCCACAGTAGTAATGCCCCTTACAAATAATGCCCACAGTAGTAGTGCTGCTTATGCACATTATGACCATAGTAGTGCCCCTTATATTCATAATGTCAACAGTAGTAATGTCCCTTAGTAGCACCACAGTAGTGGTGCTGCTTATATGCATAATGCCAACATTAGTGATGCCCCTATAAACATAATGCCCACAGTAGTGTTGCCTCTATACACATAATGTCCACAGTAGTAGTGGACGTAGCCCTTTTTCCTTACCGCACAGGGGTCTGATTCAGATGCGGATACAGAGCTACTGTTGCACGCAAGTGGCTCAATGCTTTTTCACTGTGCATGCGTATAAGCTGCACTGCGCACAAGATGCGATCAAGCTCACATAGAGGATCCCATCGCAAAGGAATTGACAGGAAGTCAGTATTTGGGGTAGTAACGGGGGTGGCTAACTGTACACAGGCGTGTCAGTTCTGTTCATCCACATTTCCGTGCACATGCAAAAATGACCCATTGTGACCTGTGTTTCTGCTGGAGAGCCCTCTGTGTCTAGGAGACTTGCTCAGCCTACGACTGCTCAGACTCACTTAGGGTGGACTGCGATGCAATTGTGAACGGCCAAAGATTGCAGCAACGATCGCTTTAACAACCACAACTGAATCAGGCCCACAATTACACCATTATATTTTACTATTTTATCGCATTTAACAACTAAGGGGTCAATTTCATTATGTGCGAGTTTGTCATACAACAGACGCACTTTACGGCAGCCCAATCAAAAGTGCCGCAGCCCTATCTGGCCATAAAGGTTGCGAGTTTGGATGCCGTTGCCAGTGTTGAAACGTTGCAGCAATGGCAACTCGTACCTAATTGGATTGACCCCTAAATGTTAGCAATTTATAGCTTTTATTATTTACTGGTCAAATTTATTTTCTGAAAGTACCCACTTAGTACTATAAGAAAGAACTTATCCCCCCAATGTGTTGTATTGTATAAAAACAATAGAGAATAGACTCTTTGGGTTAACTGTCCTTATTTTAGGCATTTTCCATGTCCTTAATAGTTAGAGTAACATATTTACATAGAGAGATTTTTCTCTCTACACAACCACACTACTGTTTGCAGTTTGTCTCTCTGCTTGTTCATCCACTAACAATGTTTTTTCATCTTTTCCTCTTAGTCTACACAGCAGTTGACCTTTGGCAAGAATAGGCAAGTATAGGGAAGTATTGTACCCCTCCCATTACCTATAGCTCCCGGGTAGGGGGTTGTTAGATTTAGACTGCGGGTGGGGATAGGTTAGCGTTAGACTGGAAGTAGGGTGGGTTTGGGTTGGGCACCCCCGGGGGTGGTTAGGCTGCAGGGGTAGGAGGGTTAGGTTTAGGCAGCGGGTACGGAGGATAGGATTAGGCTGGGTACACACCAGGATGACATTGTGTAAAAAGCCCTGATCTAGACACATAGTTCGATCGATCTTATGGAAAAAGTGCAGAATCGTACCTGTTTTGCAAACGATTCCAATCCGATGGGCGTGCCAGCCGCTTGTATGTCAAGTTGGAGATTTAGATGTGCTGCAGTCAAGATTTGTCAATCCGACCTCCGACTGGGTGCAGATCGTGTGCCGATCACGTGTGTCTTGCACTTCCGATTCATCGTACGACTGTCGTACGACCCGCGTCATTTGAGTGCCATTTCCTGTACACTCCCACCTACTGCCATCTTCTCCAGCATTGTGCGGTGTACCAGCAGTGCAGACACACACTCTCTCCCCCTTCTGCTATTAATACCCCCTCAGCAAATTTCAGGCCAATCGGCAAGATGGTCGTCTGGTGTTCTGTGTACCAAACAATGCATTGGATCTGACCGGTCGCACGACCAGTCGGATAGGAATCGTTTGACAAAAATGCAACGTTTTTGCCAAATCGTGAGCCTGGGCCTGTCCAGGAGCTCCCGGGAATTTGAAGCGAAATCGTTGAACGATCGTCGAACAATCGCGATCGTACTGGTATGTACCCATACTTAGAGTTAGGCACAAAGGGGGGAGGTTAGTGTTAGGCTGCGGACAGGGAGGGTTAAGGGGGTGGGGAGAAGGGAAAACACCCCTTACTCACCCCTGTTGGTCTTTTTTGCAACGGGATCCCGGCGTCAGTATTACGATTACCGGGCTCCCATGCACCGAGATATCATACTGATCCCCCTTATTAGTACACCTCTTAATTCCCAGAAGGAAGGGCGTTCCTGAGGCCATGATTCTCCAGAGGTTTCCCCCCAAGGGGAGTTTTCCTCTCCTGAGTGCTGAAGGATGACTTTGTGAGTCCAGAGGTGTAACTTTTATGCCATAATCAATCTCATGCCTGTCCCTGCAATGTATAAGAAGTAAAATAATTGCTAATGCAATCACTTTACTTCTGGGTTTAGACTCCAGCTGCGCTACTTCAGATGTGCATTCGTCAGACTGCGTATGTGAGAGCAGACCGTAATGCAGAGGGATCCCAAAGATGCTTCTCCTGGGAAGAATTGCATAATGTAGCCCACAGGCTACAAACGCCATTAAGAAATGGCATTAGCTGCTGGGCCAAGCTCAGAAATGCTTCACATTCTGGAGTATGGCGAGTTTCGCAGTTTACCAACTGCCATAGAAACTTTTGGTGGCTGCTGTTGTGATCAAAATAGGAGGAACACAACAGATATCTCCAATATCCATTGCCGTCCCTAATACATACATTCATGGGCTGTTTAATATTTGTGGGCAGCCCCCAAAACGGACTGTTTTTGGATATGTCTCGCAAATATTATTTGTTAAATATTCCACATAATTTTTTTATATTTTAACATAAACTAAAAATTGTTTTATGTATTCATTGACTGAGTCTCCGTTCTTTATTGCATGCTAATTTCACAGGGTCCTCAAATTTTTACTGATATCTACTGTCATCCTGGCCTGCTGTATAGCAGCGAGACATATTTTATATACAGCACTCTTGGGGATATGTATCAAGCCTGGAGAGAGCTAAAGTAGAGATGTACAAAGCACCCAATCATCTTCTGTCACTTATCTAGCACAGTACATGAAATGATACCTGTAGTTAGAAGCATCATTTCTCTATCGTCCTAAGTGGATGCTGGGGTTCCTGAAAGGACCATGGGGAATAGCGGCTCCGCAGGAGACAGGGCACAAAAGTAAAGCTTTTACAGGTCAGGTGGTGTGTACTGGCTCCTCCCCCTATGACCCTCCTCCAGACTCCAGTTAGATTTTTGTGCCCGGCCGAGAAGGGTGCAATTCTAGGTGGCTCTCATAAAGAGCTGCTTAGAGAGTTTAGCTTAGGTTTTTTATTTTACAGTGATTCCTGCTGGCAACAGGATCACTGCAACGAGGGACTTAGGGGAGAAGAAGTGAACTCACCTGCGTGCAGGATGGATTGGCTTCTTGGCTACTGGACATGAAGCTCCAGAGGGACGATCACAGGTACAGCCTGGATGGTCACCGGAGCCACGCCGCCGGCCCCCTCACAGATGCTGAAGCAAGAAGAGGTCCAGAATCGGCGGCTGAAGACTCCTGCAGTCTTCTTAAGGTAGCGCACAGCACTGCAGCTGTGTGCCATTTTCCTCTCAGCACACTTCACACGGCAGTCACTGAGGGTGCAGGGCGCTGGGGGGGGAGCGCCCTGGGAGGCAAATGAAAACCTTTAAAAAGGCTAAAAATACCTCACATATAGCCCCAGAGGCTATATGGAGATATTTACCCCTGCCTAAAGTGTACTAAATAGCGGGAGACGAGCCCGCCGGAAAAGGGGCGGGGCCTATCTCCTCAGCACACGGCGCCATTTTCTGTCACAGCTCCGCTGGTCAGGAAGGCTCCCAGGTCTCTCCCCTGCACTGCACTACAGAAACAGGGTATAACAGAGAGGGGGGGCAAAATAAATGGCTATATATATATTAATATAAAAGCAGCTATAAGGGAGCACTTAATCATAAGGCTATCCCTGTCATATATAGCGCTTTTTGGTGTGTGCTGACAGACTCTCCCTCTGTCTCCCCAAAGGGCTAGTGGGTCCTGTCTTCGTATAGAGCATTCCCTGTGTGTCTGCTGTGTGTCGGTACGTGTGTGTCGACATGTATGAGGACGTTATTGGTGTGGAGGCGGAGCAATTGCCAAATATGAGGATGTCACCTCCTAAGGGGTCGACACCAGAATGGATGCCTTTATTTGTGGAATTACGGGATAGCGTCAACTCGCTTAAGCAGTCGTTTGCCGACATGAGGCGGCCGGACACTCAATTAGTGCCTGTCCAGGCGCCTCAAACACCGTCAGGGGCTGTAAAACGCCCTTTGCCTCAGTCGGTCGACACAGACCCAGACACAGGCACTGATTCCGGTGGTGAAGGTGACGAATCAACCGTATTTTCCAGTAGGGCCACACGTTATATGATTTTGGCAATAAAGGAGATGTTACATTTAGCTGATACTACAGGTACCACTAAACAGGGTATTATGTGGGGTGTGAAAAAACTACCAGTAGTTTTTACCGAATCAGAAGAATTAAATGACGTGTGTGATGAAGCGTGGGGTGCCCCGATAAAAAACTGCTAATTTCAAAGAAGTTATTGGCTTTATACCCTTTCCCGCCAGAGGTTAGGGAGCGCTGGGAAACACCTCCTAGGGTGGACAAAGCGCTAACACGCTTATCAAAACAAGTGGCGTTACCCTCTCCTGAGACGGCCGCACTTAAAGATCCATCAGATAGGAGGATGGAAAATATCCAAAAAGGTATATACACACATGCAGGTGTTATACTACGACCAGCTATTGCGACTGCCTGGATGTGCAGTGCTGGGGTAGTTTGGTCAGAGTCCCTGATCGAAAATATTGATACCCTGGACAGGGACAATATTTTACTGTCGTTAGAACAAATAAAGGATGCATTTCTTTATATGCGTGATGCACAGAGAGATATCTGCACACTGGCATCACGGGTAAGTGCTATGTCCATTTCGGCCAGAAGAGCTTTATGGACACGACAGTGGACAGGCGATGCGTAGAGGAGTTATTTGGGGTCGGTCTATCGGATTTGGTGGCCACGGCTACGGCCGGGAAATCCACCTTTCTACCTCAAGTCACTCTCCAACAGAAAAAGGCACCGACCTTTCAACCGCAGCCCTTTCGTTCCTTTAAAAATAAGAGAGCAAAGGGCTATTCATATCTGCCACGAGGCAGAGGACGAGGGAAGAGACAGCAACAGGCAGCTCCTTCCCAGGAACAGAAGCCCTCCCCGACTTCTACAAAAGCCTCAGCATGACGCTGGGGCTTCGCAAGCGGACTCGGGGGCGGTAGGCGGTCGTCTCAAGAATTACAGCGCGCAGTGGGCTCACTCGCAGGTAAATCCCTGGATCCTGCAGATAATATCTCAGGGGTACAGGTTGAAATTAGAGACAGAGCCACCTCGCCGTTTCCTGAAGTCTGCTTTACCAACGTCCCCCTCAGAAAGGGAGACGGTTTTGGAAGCCATTCACAAGCTGTATTCTCAGCAGGTGATAGTCAAGGTACCTCTTCTACAACAAGGGAAGGGGTATTATTCCACTCTTTTTGTGGTACCGAAGCCGGATGGCTCGGTAAGGCCTATTCTAAATCTGAAGTCCTTGAACCTGTACATAAAGAAGTTCAAGTTCAAGATGGAGTCACTCAGAGCAGTGATAGCGAACCTGGAAGAAGGGGACTTTATGGTATCCTTGGACATCAAGGATGCGTATCTCCACGTTCCAATTACCCCTCACACCAGGGGTACCTCAGGTTCGTTGTACAAAACTGTCACTATCAGTTTCAGACGCTGCCGTTTGGTTTGTCCACGGCACCTCGGGTCTTTACAAAGGTAATGGCCGAGATAATATTTCTTCTTCGAAGAAAAGGCGTATTAATTATCCCATACTTGGACGATCTCCTAATAAGGGCAAGGTCCAGAGAACAGCTAGAGATGGGTTTAGCACTATCTCAAGAGGTGCTAAAGCAGCACGGATGGATTCTGAATATTCCAAAATCCCAATTAATGCCGACAACTCGTCTGCTGTTCCTGGGGATGATTCTGGACACAGTTCAGAAAAAGGTTTTTCTTCCCGAAGAAAAAGCCAAGGAGTTATCTGACCTGGTCAGGAACCTCCTAAAACCAGGAAAGGTGTCTGTACATCAATGCACAAGAGTCCTGGGAAAAAATGGTAGCTTCTTACGAAGCAATCCCTTTCGGCAGATTCCATGCAAAGGGAGCTGCTGGACAAATGGTCAGGGTCGCATCTTCAGATGCACCTGCGGATAACCCTGTCGCCGAGGACAAGGGTATCCCTTCTGTGGTGGTTGCAGGAGGCTCATCTATTGGAGGGCCGCAGATTCGGCATGCAGGATTGGATCCTGGTGACCACGGATGCCAGCCTGAGAGGCTGGGGAGCAGTCACACAGGGAAAAAATTTCCAGGGAGTGTGGTCGAGCCTGAAAAAGTCTCTTCACATAAGCATTCTGGAACTAAGAGCAATCTACAATGCTCTAAGCCAGGCGGAACCTCTGCTTCAAGGAAGACCGGTGTTGATCCAGTCGGACAACATCACGGCAGTCGCCCATGTAAACAGACAGGGCGGCACAAGAAGCAGGAGGGCAATGGCAGAAGCTGCCAGGATCCTTCGCTGGGCGGAGAATCACGTGATAGCACTGTCAGCAGTATTCATCCCGGGCGTGGACAACTGGGAAGCAGACTTCCTCAGCAGACACGACCTTCACCCGGGAGAGTGGGGACTTCATCCAGAAGTTTTCCACATGCTATTAAACCGTTGGGTAAAACCAATGGTGGACATGATGGCGTCTCGCCTCAACAAAACACTGGACAGGTATTGCGCCAGGTCAAGAGATCCGCAGGCAATAGCTGTGGACGCGCTGGTAACACCTTGGGTGTACCAGTCGGTATATGTGTTTCCTCCTCTGCCTCTCATACCAAAGGTATTGAGGATTATACGGCAAAGAGGAGTAAGACTAGTGGCTCCGGATTGGCCAAGAAGGACTTGGTACCCGGAACTTCAAGAGATGGTCACGGACGATCCGTGGCCTCTACTTCTGAGAAGGGACCTGCTTCAGCAGGGTCCTTGTCTTTTTCAAGACTTACCGCGGCTGCGTTTGACGGCATGGCGTTTGAATGCCAGATCCTAAAAGGAAAAGGCATTCCAGAAGAAGTCATTCCTACCTTGATAAAGGCAAGGTAGGAAGTCACCGCGAAGCATTATCGCCGTATTGGGCGAAAATATGTTGCGTGGTGCGAGCAGCGGAGTGCTCCGATGGAGGAATTTCAACTGGGTCGTTTTCCTACATTTCCTGCAATCAGGATTGTCTTTGGGTCTCAAATTGGGATCTATTAAGGTTCAAATTTCGGCCCTATCAATATTCTTCCAAAAAGAATTGGCCTCGGTCCCTGAGGTCCAGATTTTTATCAAAGGAGTACTGCATATACAGCCTCCTGTGGTGCCTAAGGTGGCACCGTGGGATCTAAATGTAGTTTTAGATTTCCTCAAATCCAATTGGTTTGAACCACTAAAGAATGTGGATTTGAAATATCTCACATGGAAAGTGACTATGTTACTGGCCCTGGCTTCGGCCGGGAGAGTATCTGAACTGGCGGCTTTGTTTTATAAAAGCACTTATTTAATTTTCCATTCGACATAGGGCAGAGCTGCGGACGCGTCCGCATTTTCTCCCTAAGGTGGTATCAGCGTTTCACCTGAACCAGCCTATTGTAGTGCCTGCGGCTACAGACGACTTGAAGGACTCCAAGTTGTTGGACGTTGTCAGAGCCTTAAAAATATACATTTAAAGGACGGCTGGAGTCAGAAAATCTGACTCGCTGTTTATACTGTATGCACCCAACAAGTTGGGTGCACCTGCTTCTAAGCAGTCGATTGCTCGTTGGATTTGTAACAAAATTCAACTTGTACATTCTGTGGCAGGCCTGCCACAGCCTAAATCTGTTAAGGCCCATTCCGCAAGGAAGGTGGGCTCATCTTGGGCGGCTGCCCGAGGGGTCTCGGCATTACAACTCTGCCGAGCAGCTACGTGGTCAGGGGAGAACACGTTTGTAAATTTTTGCAAATTTGATACCCTGGCAAAGGAGGACCTGGAGTTCTCTCATTCGGTGCTGCAGAGTCATCCGCACTCTCCCGCCCGTTTGGGAGCTTTGGTATAATCCCCATGGTCCTTTCAGGAACCCCAGCATCCACTTAGGACGATAGAGAAAATAAGAATTTACTTACCGATAATTCTATTTCTCGGAGTCCGTAGTGGATGCTGGGCGCCCATCCCAAGTGCGGATTATCTGCAATACTTGTACATAGTTATTGTTAACTAATTCGGGTTATTGTTTAGGAAGCCATCTTTCAGAGGCTCCTCTGTTATCATACTGTTAACTGGGTTTAGATCACAAGTTGTACGGTGTGATTGGTGTGGCTGGTATGAGTCTTACCCGGGATTCAAAATCCTCCCTTATTGTGTACGCTCGTCCGGGCACAGTACCTAACTGGAGTCTGGAGGAGGGTCATAGGGGGAGGAGCCAGTACACACCACCTGACCTGTAAAAGCTTTACTTTTGTGCCCTGTCTCCTGCGGAGCCGCTATTCCCCATGGTCCTTTCAGGAACCCCAGCATCCACTACGGACTCCGAGAAATAGAATTATCGGTAAGTAAATTCTTATTTTTACTTGATACATCTCCCAGAAATATCATGTCTCCCTTTCACTTAATTAACAGGTTAAATTAATAACTGCAACAAGAAGTTTGGTAACTGCTCTTATCCAATTAGTAATATCATCCAGGTGCATGAAAGGGAGAGGTTATTCCGAACACCAATGTTTCTTGTTTTAAATTATAAACTGACAATGTCTTGTCAGTGGCGTAAGTTCGTCACAGTTGCCCGGAGGCGAGATAAATATTGGTGCCCCCCTATTTCCTATATTAAGATAAATATATGTATGTATGTATGTATGTATGTATGTATGTATGTATGTATGCATGCGTGTGTGTATATATATGTGTGTGTGTGTGTGTGTGTGTGTGTGTGTGTGTGTGTGTGTATGGAGTGTTCTGAAAAAAATGTATATACTGTATTTATACATTTAATTGTCTCTATTATTTTAAATCACACATTTCTTAGCAGTCATACCCAGGATTAGAACCCATGACCTGTTACGCTAACAGCAGATACTTTACTGATGGAGTTATTTGCTCCTGTAGAGGAAGCATGAAAATTCTAACTATATGAAGTTACGTGTAATTGTCAGAGAAGTATCTTCACATAGTTAAAATTCTCATATATCCTATACAGGAGGAAATAGCTTCATTAGTAATGTGCCTGCTTCCAGTGTAATAGGTTGTGGTTTCTAATCCTGGGTGTGATACTTGTAAAATGTGTATATTCAGTATAATAAAGAGGGTGTGATTTGTAAGGTGCAGGGACCAGTAAGGAAGTCGGCCACTGAAGAGATAGTGACAGCTATCAATTAACTTAATTCAATGGTGCCCCAGAATGGGAGGAGAGGTGCCCCCCTTCAGAGCAGGAGCCCGGTGGCAGATGACTCCGTTGCCTCCCAGAGTTCTGCCTCTGTGTCTTGTCTTGGAAATAGGGTAAGAAATTCACAATATAAGATAATGTTAAGAAGGGTTTCCATCTTCCGATAACTTTCTAATGGCTTGTCAATACCCTCCTGGTACATTTACTTTGATTTATCATTCACGTTTCTTCCATGCCAGACAGGGGTGGATTAGGAACGTACAGTGGCTCTGGAAAAATATGAAAAGTGGCCTCATGTAGGTTGGAGTAAGTCAGCTATAAGCGGGGCACAACACAAATTGTGGGTTAGCAAATTGTTAGCATTAGCCACCATGGTAGTAAGCAAGGCCAATGCAGCATGGTAGGCATTCACAGCACCAGCAGAAGGATCCTGTCACAGGAGGTGGAGATCACACCAGTAGGTGAGGTATTGCACTGGCAGGCAGCACACCAGGGAGACAAGTACACACATTAAATGATTACTACTACTTAAACCAACAGCGGGAAATTCCAAAGGTTAGCAATGTTTTGGTAAAAGGTCATTATAATATAGATGATTCTTACTAGGGTCTCATCCATTGCTAAACACCCACTGGTCTCATGTTTTTCCTTGCGGTGTAAAAGAAAAAAAAAATCACAATGCCTCTGTCTACCATTCCAGTGAGAGATATTCAATACAAGGAGCATCCCAGTGACCACCATACAATGCCCATAGCAGCCAACCAGGTTCTAGCTATCATTTTATAGCATATATTTGATAAATGATAGCTAGAAGCTCATTGGTTGCTAGTCCTGAGTTTGAATGAAGCGACGATTGGCCGCTTCTGTTGCCATAACAACATGCACGCATCTATTCCGAATACGGAAGTACAGAGTGCCCGACAGGTCACCAAGACAGCAGGCGGGAGGAAATGAAGTAGTCACAGTGCCATCTCCATGGGAATGGAGATGCAGTGATGGAGATTCCGGAAGCATTAAAGATGGCAGCAGATAGACGCCGGGCCGGAACACGTGACCAATATCAAGTGACATCAGCGTTATGTTAGGGTCTCCTGCCCTGTGCTGCCACGTCGTTATGGCAACCGGGAGACAAGTGCTAGCGGAGTAACCTGAGCGCAGCTGATACTCCGGTTCGGGTCTTTTGCTGTGCAGTGGTTACAGGCTCTGTGCACGGCAGGGGATCCGGTGCTGGTTTTTGTGCCCACAGTCTGTGAGGTCTGAGTGGGGCGTGGACAGCACCTGCTTTATAAGGCCTCTTCTCAGGTTAAGCAGATGCTGCTGAATCTTTGTTGGTTAGTCAGTTCCTGAAAGTTAGCCAGTACTGTGTAGCTTTGTATTTGTTGTTGCTTACTGCAAATAGGCCTGGGGATTTGGTACTACACTCTGCCAAACCAGACCTAGCAGTAAGACTGGAGTCAGTCGTTTAGCTTGCTGGGGTTCTTTTACTACTCTGTGAACTTAGCAAGTTTGCGGCTGTATTCTAAGACTTGCCTGCCTAAATCCTGTCTCACTGTGCAAGGTGTCAGGTGTCAGTTTAGTGGCAGTAAGCTGAACCTGTGCACTGCAAGTGAGAATTAGGATTGTGGAGACTCTCCTTGTGTCTATCATTCCATCTCTGACCAAGGAGTTTACTGCCACACCCGTTGGTAACCCTTTAGGGTTTTGCTGTTGCCCTTAGCAACAGCATTTCGGGTTCTCTACGTATTAAAACACAACATCTTGCTTTTCCCATCTGAGCATTACTAATACTAGGGAGACACCCAGTTCCTTAGCCTCTGGGCTTCTCTTTTCACTTAGTGTGTATTTTGTTACCCTATCACCTTCTGTGTCTGTCTGTGAGTTCATTTGCTTTGCATACCTATCCGTTCAGACACCAGTACATTCCTGCAGGCACTGGTGTGCATAACAGTTCAAACACCAGTACATTCCTGCAGGCACTGGAGTGCATAACAGTTCTGACACCAGTACATTCCTGCAGGCACTGGTGTGCATAACATATTCAGCAGCCTAATACTCCTGTTGAAATTTTGTTGGAATATGGAGCATACCCCTCAAAATACGTTGCAACAGGTGGTCGATCAGGTGCAGGTCCTGACTCGACAATTTAATGATTTGTCCATTAAAATGCACACCTCCCAGGCCGCTGGCGGAGCTCCCGCAGCAGCAGCACCTTCAGGGGTTAAGGAGCCGAAAGTAAATCTCCCGGATCGTTTTTCTGGAGATCGCTCGCAGTTCTTTTGTTTCAAGGAGAGCTGCAAGCTATACTTCCGGCTTAGGCCTCAGTCTTCTGGGTCGGAGATTCAGCGGGTGGGCATAGTGATTTCCTTGCTACAAGGAGACCCACAGGTCTGGGCATATGGGTTGCAGCCTGACTGTCCGTCGCTTAAAAGTGTTGATGCTTTTTTTACGGCACTGGGCATGTTGTATGATGACCCTGACAAGACGGCCTCAGCCGAGGCTCAGATTTCGATCCTTAAGCAAGGGCGAAGGCCAGTTGAGGTTTACTGTACGGAGTTTCGGAGGTTGGCCCATGATACCCAGTGGAATGACCCAGCCCTGAGACACCAGTACCGAAGAGGTCTTTCTAACCAGATAAAGGACCAACTGGTACAATATCCCTTGCCTGATAGCTTGGATCAGCTCATGCAGTTATCCATCCGGGTGGATAGACGGCTGAGAGAGCGTAGGCTTGAAAGGGAGACTGAGGTTTCCTTCTTTCCCAAGGGAACCTCAGACTCTGAGGAATTTTCCGAGGAGCCTATGCAGATTGGGGCTACCCGCCTCTCCTCGCGTGAGAAGACGCGGAGGAGACAGCAGGGGTTGTGTTTGTACTGTGGGAATAAAGGTCATGTGGTAGTATCATGCCCAGAAAAGCCGGAAAACTTCAGGGCCTGAGGGTGATGGGAAATATCCTGTCAGGCCAGAAGTCAGAATTTCCCAAGAAGACTTTTATCATTCCGGTGACCTTGAAGATCCTCGGTCAAACTGTCAAGACTGAGGCCTTTGTGGACAGTGGGGCCGACGGGGTTTTTATGGACCACCAATTCGCCCTGAAACACTCTGTTCCCTTAGTACCCTTGGCATCGGAAATTGAGATTTGTGGGTTAAACGGGGAACCATTATCCCAAGGTAAAATTACCTCTTGCACTAGCCAGATTTCTTTGTTTATTGGAGCCACACACTCTGAAAAATTGTCCTTTTATGTGACTGTCTGTACTTTTGCCCCATTGGTGTTGGGGTTACCCTGGTTAAGGGCCCACAATCCTCAATTTGACTGGGTCTCTGGGGAGATTCTTAGTTGGGGTACTGATTGTTTCAGGAGCTGCTTGAGCCTTCCAGTCAGGCTCTCGCAGCTAAGTTTGCCAGGATTGCCAGGGTGTTATGCAGATTTTGCGGACGTGTTCTCCAAAAAAGTTGCAGAGGTACTACCTCCCCATCGCCCCTATGACTGTGCCATTGATTTGTTGCCAAATGCTAAGCTTCCCAAGAGCAGGTTGTACTCCCTGTCACGTCCTGAGACTCAGGCTATGGCAGAGTACATTCAGGAGAACTTGGCTAAGGGATTTATCAGACCTTTACAGTCTCCAGTTGGGTAGGGGTTCTTCTTCGTGGGTAAAAAGGACGGTTCGTTGCGACCCTGCATCGACTTCAGGGAATTGAACCGTATCACGATTAAAAACTCATACCCACTGCCTCTCATTTCGGTCTTGTTTGACCAGCTTCGTACTGCCACCATTTTTTCTAAGATTGACCTACGCGGTGCGTACAATCTAATCCGAATAAGAGAGGGGGATGAATGGAAGACTGCCTTTAATACCCACTCAGGGCATTATGAATATTTGGTGATGCCTTTTGGGCTCTGTAATGCCCCGGCAGTCTTTCAGGATTTCATGAATGATGTGCTCAGGGAATATTTGGATAGATTCTTAGTTGTATACTTAGATGACATCCTAATCTTCTCCCATTCCCTGGAGGAACATCGGAAGCATGTATGCTTAGTCCTCCAGAAACTCAGAGACCACCGGCTTGGGGCGAAGCTGGAGAAGTGCGAATTTGAAGTTCAGCAAATCGCATTTCTAGGATATATTATCTCCCCAGAAGGTTTCCAAATGGAGGGTTCCAAGGTACAGGCAGTCCTGGATTGGGTGCAGCCCACTAGTTTGAAGGCGCTTCAGCGTTTCCTGGGCTTTGCGAATTTTTATAGACGATTTATCGCTGGATTTTCGTCTATAGTGGCGCCTTTGGTGGCACTCACTAAGAAAGGGGCGGATGTTGCTCACTGGTCTTGTGAGGCTAAAGCGGCTTTTGCCCGTCTCAAAAGGGCATTTGTATCGGCCAAGGTGCTGCGACACCCAGATCCAGAGCGTCCTTTTGTGGTGGAGGTGGATGCCTCTGAGATGGGTATTGGGGCAGTGCTTTCTCAGATGGGAGTGTCTGATAATCGCCTTCATCCCTGTGCTTACTTTTCCCGTAAATTTTCGCCTGCCGAGATGAATTATGACGTGGGTAACCGGGAATTGTTGGCTATTAAGGATGCACTCGAGGAGTGGAGACACTGGCTTGAGGGGGCTAAGTTTGTGGTCTCAATTCTCACCGACCATAAGAATCTGGCATATTTAGAGTCAGCAGAGCGTCTCAATGCCAGGCAGGCACGATGGGCTTTGTTTTTTGCTCGCTTTAATTTTTTGATAACATATCGCCCTGGGTCAAAAAACATCAAGGCTGATGCGCTCTCGCGGAGTTTTGCTCCAATCCAGGAGACCACCGAGGAGCCGTTGCCCATTGTGTCCCCATCATGTATTAAAGTGGGCATTACCCAGGACCTCTTATCATTAGTCCTTAGAGCACAGGAGCAGGCTCCTCCAGACCTTCCGATAGGTCTTTTGTTTGTGCCTCCTAGGTTAAGACAGCGAGTGTTCCTGGAATTCCATGCCAAGAAGTCGGCAGGTCACCCGGGTATTGCCAGAACTCGGGAGTTGCTATCTAGGGCGGTGTGGTGGCCCTCGGTGGCTAAGGATGTGGATCAGTGGGTTCGGGCATGTGACATCTGTGCCCGAAATAAGACTCCTAGAGGGGTTCCTGTTGGCCCATTACATCCACTCTCTATCCCATCTAAGCCATGGACCCACATTTCAATGGATTTTGTGGTGGACTTGCCCAAATCCTCGGGGATGACAGCCATCTGGGTTGTCATTGACAGGTTTTTGAAGATGGTGCACTTCGTTCCACTGGTTGGGCTGCCATCGGCCAGACGCCTGTCTGAATTATTTATGCTGCATGTTGTGCGTCTCCACGGGTTGCCACTTGATGTGGTCTCTGACCGCGGATCCCAGTTTGTGGCCAAATTCTGGAGGGCATTTTGTTCCGATCTCCAGATTTCTGTCAGCTTGTCGTCAGGCTACCATCCACAGTCTAATGAGCAGACTGAAAGGGTGAACCAGTCCTTGGAGCAGTTCCTCAGGTGTTATGTCTCCAAGTGTCAGACTGACTGGGTTGCTCATCTGTCCATGGCGGAGTTTGCCTATAACAACGCGGCTCACTCTGCTACAGGGATCTCTCCCTTCCTTTGTGTGTATGGGCATCATCCTAAGGCCAATTCTTTTGACCCCCTGGACTCCACGCCTGGTGGTTCCTCTGTGGTTTCGGTCCTTAGAGGTATTTGGAGGAAAGTGAAGAAAGCCCTTGTGTCTGTGTCATTAGTGACCAAAAGGGTTTTTGATAAGCGGAAAAGACCCTGCAGCTTCAAATTAGGAGACTTCGTCTGGTTGTCTACCAAGAATTTGAAGTTGAGACAGCCATCTCATAAGTTAGGCCCCCGGTTCATCGGCCCTTATAAGATCACCAGGGTTATCAATCCGGTGGCATTTCAGTTAGATCTGCCCCGTTCTTTGGGTATCAATAAAACATTTCATTGTTCCCTTTTAAAACGGGCGATTAGTAATCCTTCTTCCAGTGGAAGACCTTCCCCTCTTCTGATACGTGGCCAGAGGGAGTTTGTTGTTGAAAGGATTCTTGACTCCAAGATGGTTCGGGGTCGGCTGTCATTTTTGGTGCACTGGAAGGGGTATGGCCCGGAGGAGCGGTCATGGGTGCGCAGTTGTGATCTTCATGCCCCCAGACTGATACTGTCAGGTCAGGTCTTGTCTGTGTCCCCAGAGGGGGCGCTAGTGGGTCAGTGGAGGTAGATGGGAGAAAACGAGGAGGCTGGATGATGTTTCTGCGCATGAGCGCAATGGTATTTATTATACAGATGATAAATAATACGGCAGCAGAAATAATAATAAATGCAAGTGTCAATTATGCAGCGTGATAGCTGAAAGTCTATTGGAACAGAATGGATAATGACTTGAAGAAATGATAACCGGTAAAGATGATAAACAGATGAGAAGGTAACTTGTAGGAATTATTCTGGTATAGAAACCAGTGCAGGTTGAATCATGGAACTTAGCTGTGATGTTGAAGTATGGCAAACCTGATAGCAGAGGCAGGAGTCTGACTGTGTCCACAGTGCAGGTGGTGAAGCACTGACAGCGAGCAAGCTGTATCACAGGTGAGAGATGGAACACACCTGGAGTCAGTCTCTACTGCTAGGCTGAAGCACACCAGGTAATGATGGGTGTGAAGCCCAATGATGAATGCAGGTATTGCTGGGACTTGAAGTTCCACGGAGCTGAGTGAAGTAACCAGGAGTACAAAGTCTCTTGAGAATAGCCAGGTACACGGAGGAGACAGGAACCAGATCCTTTCACATGAGTCTCAGGAGTGACACAAAGTCCAGGATGCCTGCAGACTGGACCTGCAGCTACATATATACCCCTTGGTTAACAGTCATTGGTGGAGTGAGGAAAAGTGGGTGCGGCCAAGCACCGGATTGGCCGCCGTATGCTGAGTACTGGAAGCTGTCATGGCGGCGCCCATGCCGCGGCCCAGCGGGAACGCGGCGCGCCACACGCCGCCGTCACAGGGGCGCTCCCAGGCCCACAATGGCGTCCGATGGCAGGGACGCGGACGACAGGTGACCGCAGGGAGCCAGGACGGAGTCCGCAGCGGCGGACAGATGTCAGCTTGGTGAGTCGATTCCTGACAGTACCCCTCCCCTTAAGGGTGGGCACCGAACACCCACGTGGCTTGGAAGGATGAGTGTTGTGGAAGACACGGACCAACCTTGGAGCATGGACATCCAACGAATTTACCCAACTTCTCTCCTCTGGGCCATAACCGGACCAATCGACAAGATATTGAAGTCGTCCGTACCGGCAACGGGAATCCAGAATCTTTCCAATCTCGAATTCCACGCCCCGCTGAGTTCGAATTTTGGGACCAACTGGAAGAGCTCTCTGGAAACGATTTAGGACTAAAGGTCTGAGGAGAGAAACATGAAAAGCATTAGGTATTCGCAGAGAAGGTGGTAATTTCAGTTTGTAGGCCACAGGGTTGATGACTCTTTCGACAGGAAAGGGGCCAATGAAACGTGGTGCAAATTTCATAGACGGGACCCTAAGACGGAGGTTCCGGGTAGACAGCCAAACCTTGTCCCCAGGTTTTAAGCAAGGAACTGCACGTCTTTTGCGATCAGCAAAGTGTTTATACCGGCTGGAGGCCTTTTTGAGAGAAGTGTGGATCTTCCTCCAGATGGAAGAAAACTGACTCAGAGCAGAAGTGGCGGCAGTAACATCCATGTTAGGAAGCTCTTGGAAGTCTGGGACACGAGGATGTTGTCCATACACTGCAAAGAATGGAGTCGTCTCAGTAGCAGTGTGGTAGCGGAAGTTGTGGGCAAACTCGGCCCATGGGAGCAGATCAAACCAGTCATCCTGGGAAGATGAAACATACAACCTTAAAAATGTCTCTAGTTCTTGGTTTACCCTTTCTGTCTGCCCATTCGTCTGCGGGTGGTAAGATGATGAAAACTTCAGTTTGACTTGCATTGCAGAACAGAGAGCCCTCCAAAACCTCGCTACAAACTGTACACCTCTATCGGATATTATTTCTGAGGGTAGACCATGTAAGCGGAAAATCTCCCGTAGGAAGATTTGGGCAAGTTTTGGGGCAGAAGGGAGACCCTGGAGAGGAACAAAATGGGCCATCTTGGTAAATCTGTCCACTACAACCCAGATGGTATTGTATCCTTGAGAAGGAGGAAGGTCGGAGATAAAGTCCATGGACAGGTGCGACCAGGGGCGACTAGGAACAGACAATGGTTGTAACTGACCTGCTGGAGACTGACGAGGAGTCTTATGCTGCACACACTTAGGACAGGATGCCACGAAATCCTTGATGTCAGCTTTCATCTTTGGCCACCAGTATGTCTCAGAGAGGAACTTGAAGGTTTTCAGAACCCCGGGATGACCAGTGAACTTGGATTGATGGGCCCAAGACAGCAACTTGGGATGGAGTTCTGGGGAAACAAAAGTCTTACCAGGAGGAGGAGTTGGGGAGACTTGAGTTGCAGCAAATACCACAGGACTCAGAATGGAATGTGGAACTGAGTCAGGCGTTTCCTCTTCGGATTCCATAGACCGGGATAAGGCGTCAGCTTTAACATTCTGCGAACCTGGACGGAAATGAAGCTTAAAGTTAAAACGTGAGAAAAACATAGACCACCTGGACTGGCGAGGATTAAGGCACTGGGCTGCCTTTAAATACAGCAGATTTTTATGATCCGTGTAGATGTTGAACGGATGTTTGGCCCCTTCCAGGAGATACCTCCATTCCTCGAGGGCCAGCTTAATCGCCAGTAGTTCTTGATCTCCAATGGAATAGTTAGCTTCTGCAGGGAGGAATTTACGAGAATAAAATCCACAGGGGTGAATCTTCCCATCAGTTCCCTTCTGGGAGAGAACCGCTCCAACTCCCACTGTAGAGGCATCCACCTCTAACTCGAACGGTCTGTCTACATCTGGCTGGGACAGAACTGGAGCAGACATAAAGGCCAGCTTGATCTTCTGGAAGGCCGCTAAAGCCTCTTCAGGCCAGTTGGAATGGTTTGCCCCTTTCCGAGTTAGGTTGGTAATAGGAGCGATGAGAGTGGAGAATCCCCGAATAAATTTCCTATAGTAGTTGGCAAATCCCAGGAATCGCTGAATAGACTTGAGAGAGTTTGGAATGGACCAATTGGCAATGGCTTCCAATTTTGTCGGGTCCATCTGAAGATCCGATCCGGAAATTATATATCCCAGGAAGGGTATAGAGGAAACTTCAAAGGTACACTTGGATAGTTTACCGTAGAGCCGGTTCTCACGAAGACGTCGGAGAACTTCACGGACTTGTAGACGATGAGAGGGAAGATCTTGGGAGAAGATGAGGATATCATCCAGATAAACTACAAGGTATTTATACAGAACATCACGAAAGATTTCGTTCACAAAGTGCTGGAACACTGCTGGGGCATTACTCAACCCGAATGGCATTACCAGGTACTCGTAATGACCATCTCGAGTGTTAAAAGCTGTCTTCCATTCATCACCACTCCGGATTCTGATGAGGTTGTAGGCACCGCGAAGATCTAACTTGGTGAAGATGCGGGCTCCTTTAACTCTGTCAAATAATTCGGTGATGAGTGGTAATGGGTAACTATTTTTAATGGTAATGTCATTAAGACCCCGGTAGTCAATGCATGGACGCAGTCCTCCATCCTTCTTTTTGACAAAGAAGAAGCCTGCACCAGCTGGTGATGATGAAGGACGGATGAATCCCTTCTGTAAATTTTCCCTGATGTAATCGCTCATCGCTTCCGTTTCGGGAACAGATAGTGGATAGGTACGCCCCCTAGGTGGCTTCTTGCCGGGAAGGAGATCGATGGGACAATCCCATTCTCTATGGGGCGGCAGGACATCTGCGGCTTTTTCACTGAAGACATCTGAGAAATCTTGATAAACCGCAGGAAGACTTGACTGTGTTTTGACTTCAGTAGACTTTACAGGACAGATTTGGGCTAGACAGGACTGATGGCAATGTGAACCCCAAGAAGAGAGTTGTAACGTTGACCAGTCAAACTGTGGGTTGTGTAGCTGGAGCCAGGGCATGCCCAACACGATCTCTTGGGTGGCTTGAGGAATGACTAGGAACTTAATTAATTCAGAGTGTAAGATCCCAACTCCCAAAACCACTGGTACAGTCTGGTGAGAGATATTCCCCTTGGGGATTCGGCTACCATCCACGGCGGTAATATAGACTGGGGAAGAAAGTTCACATACAGGCAAACAAAATTTATTTACCGCAGCTTGGGTGATGAAGTTTCCTGCAGCTCCACAGTCCACTAAAGCAGATACAGATTGAAGCCCAACTGAAGTCTCTAAAGTCACAGGAAGGATAAGATCTTGACTAGAAGGAGCTTGACTAGAAGATCCCAACTTGACTCCTCCTTTGCAAGTTAGGATCTGGCGTTTCCCGAACGCACTGTGCAGGAGTTAATCTGGTGGCCTGCAGCCGCACAATATAGACATAGTCTCTCTCTCATTCTTCTTGACCGCTCCTCAGGAGTTAGGCGGGACCTATTTATTTGCATAGGCTCATCAGAAGGTGGAGACAGGAGCTGTACGGAAGGTATCATCCTTAATCTGCGGGGCTCACTCCGGGCACGTTCATTATTGCGTTCGCGGATGCGAGAGTCCAACTTGATACACAAAGAAATTAAATCAGACAACTGCTCAGGGAGATCACGGGTCGCCAGTTCATCCTTGATCCGATCCGAGAGTCCATGCCAGAAAGCTGCTACCAGAGCTTGGTTGTTCCACTGAATCTCTGCAGCCAACGTCTGGAACTGGATGACATATTGTCCCATGCTTCGGGTACCTTGACGAAGTTGGATCAGGTCTGCCGAAGCTGATGTTGCACGACCAGGCTCGTCAAAGATCCGTCTGAAGGTTGACACGAATTCTGCATAGTTGTTAATCAGAGGGTCGGCACGTTCCCACAGAGGAGACACCCAACTCAAAGCAGATCCGGAAAGTAGAGAGATGATGTAAGCAACCTTGGATCTAGACGTGGGGAAATTATGTGACAACAATTCAAATTGGATTTCACATTGGTTAAGAAACCCGCGACACAACTTTGGACTGCCATCATACTTGCTTGGCACGGGCAGGTGCAGACGTGACACTGGAGCTGATGCAGCCGGCATAGGAGAACTCACAGTACTGGCAGGTGCTGGAGTAACAGGAACAGAAGAAGTGTGTGCACTAGGCAGGGATTGCTGTAGTGTATCTATCCGGGAGGACATCCCTTGCAGGAATTGGAACATCTGCTGCTGCGCAGCCTCTTGACCATCTAGACGGGAGACCAGGTTTTGCAAGGCCTCTGACCCCACACTCCGTCCACCATCCGAGTCCATCGATCCTGGACTTACTGTCAGGTCAGGTCTTGTCTGTGTCCCCAGAGGGGGCGCTAGTGGGTCAGTGGAGGTAGATGGGAGAAAACGAGGAGGCTGGATGATGTTTCTGCGCATGAGCGCAATGGTATTTATTATACAGATGATAAATAATACGGCAGCAGAAATAATAATAAATGCAAGTGTCAATTATGCAGCGTGATAGCTGAAAGTCTATTGGAACAGAATGGATAATGACTTGAAGAAATGATAACCGGTAAAGATGATAAACAGATGAGAAGGTAACTTGTAGGAATTATTCTGGTATAGAAACCAGTGCAGGTTGAATCATGGAACTTAGCTGTGATGTTGAAGTATGGCAAACCTGATAGCAGAGGCAGGAGTCTGACTGTGTCCACAGTGCAGGTGGTGAAGCACTGACAGCGAGCAAGCTGTATCACAGGTGAGAGATGGAACACACCTGGAGTCAGTCTCTACTGCTAGGCTGAAGCACACCAGGTAATGATGGGTGTGAAGCCCAATGATGAATGCAGGTATTGCTGGGACTTGAAGTTCCACGGAGCTGAGTGAAGTAACCAGGAGTACAAAGTCTCTTGAGAATAGCCAGGTACACGGAGGAGACAGGAACCAGATCCTTTCACATGAGTCTCAGGAGTGACACAAAGTCCAGGATGCCTGCAGACTGGACCTGCAGCTACATATATACCCCTTGGTTAACAGTCATTGGTGGAGTGAGGAAAAGTGGGTGCGGCCAAGCACCGGATTGGCCGCCGTATGCTGAGTACTGGAAGCTGTCATGGCGGCGCCCATGCCGCGGCCCAGCGGGAACGCGGCGCGCCACACGCCGCCGTCACAGGGGCGCTCCCAGGCCCACAATGGCGTCCGATGGCAGGGACGCGGACGACAGGTGACCGCAGGGAGCCAGGACGGAGTCCGCAGCGGCGGACAGATGTCAGCTTGGTGAGTCGATTCCTGACAGTTACGCTCTTTCTTCTCGCAGTTCCCCGATAAACCCGGTGGTAGGGGTTCTTTGACCCCTCGTCAGAGGGGGGGTACTGTTAGGGTCTCCTGCCCTGTGCTGCCACGTCGTCATGGCAACCGGGAGACAAGTGCTAGCGGAGTAACCTGAGCGCAGCTGATACTCCGGTTCGGGTCTTTTGCTGTGCAGTGGTTACAGGCTCTGTGCACGGCAGGGGATCCGGTGCTGGTTTTTGTGCCCACAGTCTGTGAGGTCTGAGTGGGGCGTGGACAGCACCTGCTTTATAAGGCCTCTTCTCAGGTTAAGCAGATGCTGCTGAATCTTTGTTGGTTAGTCAGTTCCTGAAAGTTAGCCAGTACTGTGTAGCTTTGTATTTGTTGTTGCTTACTGCAAATAGGCCTCGGGATTTGGTACTACACTCTGCCAATCCAGACCTAGCAGTAAGACTGGAGTCAGTCGTTTAGCTTGCTGGGGTTCTTTTACTACTCTGTGAACTTAGCAAGTTTGCGGCTGTATTCTAAGACTTGCCTGCCTAAATCCTGTCTCACTGTGCAAGGTGTCAGGTGTCAGTTTAGTGGCAGTAAGCTGAACCTGTGCACTGCAAGTGAGAATTAGGATTGTGGAGACTCTCCTTGTGTCTATCATTCCATCTCTGACCAAGGAGTTTACTGCCACACCCGTTGGTAACCCTTTAGGGTTTTGCTGTTGCCCTTAGCAACAGCATTTCGGGTTCTCTACGTATTAAAACACAACATCTTGCTTTTCCCATCTGAGCATTACTAATACTAGGGAGACACCCAGTTCCTTAGCCTCTGGGCTTCTCTGTTCACTTAGTGTGTATTTTGTTACCCTATCACCTTCTGTGTCTGTCTGTGAGTTCATTTGCTTTGCATACCTATCCGTTCAGACACCAGTACATTCCTGCAGGCACTGGTGTGCATAACAGTTCAAACACCAGTACATTCCTGCAGGCACTGGAGTGCATAACAGTTCTGACACCAGTACATTCCTGCAGGCACTGGTGTGCATAACACGTTAATAGAAAAACACACTGTAAATACCAAATAGCTTTCTAACAAATATTTAAAATGCCCGCTCTAATATATACTGTGGACGCCAGACGCATCTTATTAGTATATACGATAAAAGTGCACTGTACATCGCAAAACACTACATCCCTTAAGAGAAAACAATACACGCACACATTGTCTGAGTTCTAAAGCTCATCAATGTATATATTTGTTATTAAAAGGATATGTATTCAATATATCACAATGTACAGTATATATATAGTTACATGGTTATAATTTATACAGTAAGCAGTTAATACAAACTAAATCAAATACATACATGACCAGCGATAAAATTACCATATTTTGCTCAATGCTTTCTATGCTCCAGTTCCTCCATCTTTAGCTGTGTCTCAACTCCAGCTAACAGAAGCAAAATATTACCAACATTCCATCTCGCTCAGGACCCAGGGGAAAAAGAACAGAGAGCTCTCTTGTGTCTGCAATCAGCTATATACTATGTAGTTTGGGGGAGTGCACAGACTAGTCTAGGGGAGGGAACTTTCTCATTCATGATGAGTCACTGGTCAATTCATATGCAAACAAGGTTCAGCCTTGATGGACAAATTACAGGAGATAGCCACTGGTCAGGCATGCTGGTCTTCCAGGAAACCCATTGTTCTAATAAGAGTGACTTTAGCTTTCATACATTTAATCATATCTACTTGTTGCAATGAGCTACAACTTAATAACAGGCATCAAATTGATACACACATTAATCTGGTTGCTTTAATACCAAATATGACATGTCCATCTTGCTTCGTTCCAATAATACACATACATGACGTTACTCCATTAAATACATTAAAAACATTATGATGTCTGGCGCTTGATATGTTATAATTATGTGCTGTATGAAATATGTGTCGAATGCATTAGTGGGATCAGGCGACTGGAGGGTGCAAGGAGGACATTACCTTAAGGAACAGAGTGCCTGAGAGTCTACCCAGGGTACAGCATGGTGATATATCATCCTCCCTATGCCCATTTGGAACTGAATAAAACCTAGTTCCAAGATTTCTGGTAATTACCCATTTGCAATCACTGCCTGCCTGATCCCATCCTTGAGTGTTGTATACATGTACCTTTGGACTTATTTTATTGCATGATGTGTGGTTTTTTTTATCATAAAAAAATGTACAGTATTATGCTATGCAGTGGCGTAACTAGAAATTTTTCTCCCCCAAGCCAAAAAATTCTTCGGCGCACCCCCCCCCCCCATCCCCCATAATTGGCATTATCAAAGGGATAAAAATTTGCACGCCGTAGGCGCAAGCGCCACAAAAAGGGGGCGTGGCTTCGTTGGAATGGGCGTGGCTTTGCATAAAGGGGTGTGACATTGCAGGAAAAGACTTCCTTATACCCCAGTTTTGCAACCTGCATGCCCAAACGTTAGCCACCACAGGAAAGAAAAATAATCCTGATTCATGCCCCTTACATTATTTGTCATTTTTCCTCCTTATAGTAATGCCCAGTATACATTATGCCACATACTGCAATGGCCCTTATACATTATTCCACACACAATAATGCACATGACACAATATGCACACACCATAATGCCCCCGACACATTATGCCACACACCGTAATGCCTGTGACACATTATGCCACACACCGTAATGCCTGTGACACATTATGACAGGAATCGCAATGCCTGTTATACATTATGCTACACACTGCAATGCCCCTGATACATTATAGCACATACAATGTCTGTGACACATTATGACACACACCGCAATGACCCTGAGACATTATACCACATACCACAATGCCCGTGATATAGTATACAACACACCGTAATGCCTGACACATTATGACACATACCGCAATGCCCGTTATACCCTATGTCACACACCGCAATGCCCGTTATACATTATGCCACACTGCAATGACCCTGAGACATTATACCACATACCACAATGCCCGTGATATAGTATACAACACACCGTAATGCCTGACACATTATGACACACACCGCAATGTCCGTGATACATTATGCCACACACTGCAATGACCCTGAGACATTATACCACATATCACAATGCCCGTGATATAGTATACCACACACCGTAATGCCTGTGACACATACCGCAATGCCCGTTATACCCTATGACACACTGCAATGCCCCTGAGACATTATACCACATACCACAATGCCCGTGATATAGTATACCACACACCATAATGCTTGTGACACATTATGACACACACCGCAATGTCCGTGATACATTATCCCACACACCGCAATGCCCATTACACATTAAGTCCTACAGTAAGGCTTCTAATTACTTTTAAATTGCCTGCTCGTTGCCAGGGGTTTCATGCTCTTGGTTCCATGCACGGTGCCAGGGGTTTTCATGCTCAGGGTGTCATGCTCGTTGCCAGGTGTTTCATGCACCGTCTCCGTCGGGTCTAATAAAGGAAGTGCCGGTTCGTGAGCCAATCAGAGCCCACGAACGGCACTTCCTTTATTAGACCCGCCGGAGACGCAGGAGGGACACGGGAGAGGCGCGCGCTGTGCTCTCCGTGTCCCTCCAACACAGCAGGGAGGGTTAGTGACAACAGATTGACATGCGGACGCTCGTCCCCATGTCAATCTGCTCTAAATCAGTGGCGGCGCCCCCGCAGCCCCTCGCCCCCAAGCCACCGCGAGGACTGCGAGGGCAGTAGTTACGCCAGTGATGCTATGCGTTTTTTCACTCTTTCTTGCATGTACTGAAAAAATATGAGACATCATTGAAAGAGGCATTTGGCACAGTACTGATGAAATTTCTATTGGAAAAAAACATATATATATATATATATACACACACACACACACACACACATACATGGGCGTTTCAATCATGGGTGCAATGTTTGTGGTTAACACGGGGCCCTGTGTCTGGGGGTGCCCACACCGCACACGTTGCTTTATACTTAACTTTCCAGAGTCCGGCGGTGAGCGCTGCAGCAAAAATCACTTCCAAAATGGTTGCCGTGCATGCACAGTAGTAAATTTGTCTCCGTACCATGGCTGCCGCCATGTTTACGGAGACCTGCGCATGTGCATATATATATATAAATATACATATATATATATACACACACACACATACACACACACACACACACACACACACACACACACACACACACACATTTATAGAACACTGCAAGAAAATGGATTTGGACACAAATCCTCTTAATACCGCATTCATGCACTGAACCCGAGAGCTCCCTGCCATTCAGCCACGATAACCCTCATTAAATAATACATTCCAATACACTGCCACACCCAGGACTCCAACCCACAACCTGCTGCATCCCAACTAAACAACCTACCCATAAAGCCACTTGATCCGCCATAAAAACTTTGAGATTTCTAACTATACGAAGCTATCTGTACCCTGTAAAAAATAACCAGAACCATAATCGAGCAGATCCATGCAGTGTGCAGCCACACATCCAGTCCCTTGTAGCCATACACTACATAGATCTGCTCAGCTGCAACGCTGATCACCCCTTCACAAAGCACAAGGTAAGCTTCAAATAGTTAGAACTCTCCAGCTTGGAATTCTCTAGATTTCTATGCAAGGGCAGATAACTGAATGAACAGTGTCCAACTGTAATGCCATAGGCAACGGTTTCGAATCCAGGGCACATCAGCATCCTGATATGTAATAAAGGACAGTGTGACTGAACAACAAAGAGCTATCAAGTCAAGTCCATGAATGCTGTATAGCAGACATGTCAAACTCAAAATCCCAAGTGGCCCGAATTATCAAGGTCTAAGTCTTGTGTGGGCTGCAAGAAAGAGATATTTATATATAAGTATCCTTGAAAAAGGGCATGCCGCCTGAAACGCGTTGGTTAGCGCAAATTACAGACACCAGCCACAGCCCCCGGAGGATGCAAGTCCAATATCTGCCACTGACGGGGCACACGGGAGAAGCCGCAAGAAGGAACCAGCCGGGAACCACTGACTACACAGGTACTAGTGTTAGGGAGAGATAGCGGCTGTAAGTACATGCTTCCGCTCCCACTCATCCACCAACAGTAATACATTGGATCCCTTAAAGCTTTTAATCTGTGGACTCTCTAATCATCACACTTAAAAGAGCTGTAAGCACTATTATCTATCATTTTTTCCCCACAGGTGTGCATTCACATACAGACAAACGCTCTGTTATTAATAGGGACACCACTGGGTTGCCAGGAGTGGGGCTGGGTGATATAAGAGTCCGGGCAGGTGAGCAGAGCCGCACCGTGCTGCAGGTGAGATGCTGGGCGGGAGGTGATGGAGTTGCTCCCCTGCTCGCTGCTCTCGCTGGCCGTACTGTGTGTGATGGGGCAATGCTGTTCGCCTGTGCTGGGAGCCTCCTCCTCAGCCTGTTGCCCCTGCTCCAGCCCACTCCCTTCCTTGCTCTCTGCTGCTGTCAGGAGCCCGTTCTTGCCTGCGGTGCTGCTGCCGTCACTGGGGCTGGTCAGGACTCCTGGCCAGGGGCCGCAAACAACGTGGTAGGGGCCACAAGTTTAACACCCTTGCTGTATAGGTACAGGTATTAGCGACGGAAGGGGTGCGGGAAGGAGACAGGGACGGTCAGCAGATGCTGGGCTTCAAAAAGGGGGGAATCTGCAAGTGAAAGTAATTAAAAATAGGATTTTAATACCTACCGGTAAATCCTTTTCTCTTAGTCCATAGAGGATGCTGGGGATGTTTCAAGAACCATGGGGTATAGACGGGATCCGCAGGAGACATGGGCACTTTAAGACTAAATGGGTGTGAACTGGCTCCTCCCTCTATGCCCCTCCTCCAGACTCCAGTTATAGGAACTGTGCCCAGGGAGACGGACATTAAGAGGAAAAGGATTTATTGTTAAACTAAGGGTGAGATACACACCAGCTCACACCACAAAAACACGCCGTACAACATGGCATTAGCAAAAGTCCAGTCAACGGCATGAACAAAATCAGAAACAGGCTGACCATAACTGAAACACAACCTTTCTGTAACACAAGCAATAACTATTAAACAAGTACTGCAGATAGTGTCCGCACAGGGACGGGCGCCCAGCATCCTCTACAGACTAAGAGAAAAGGATTTACCGGTAGGTATTAAAATCCTATTTTCTCATACGTCCTAGAGGATGCTGGGGATGCTTCAAGAACCATGGGGTTTATACCAAAGCTCTAGAACGGGCGGGAGAGTGCAGATGACTAAGCAGCACTGATTGGCCAAACAAGAGGTCCTCCTCAGCCAGGGTATCAAACTTGTAAAACTTCGCAAAGGTGTTTGATCCCGACCAAGTAGCAGCTCGGCAAAGCTGTAATGCCGAGACCCCTCGGGCAGCCGCCCAGGATGAGCCCACCTGTCTGGTAGAATGGGCTTTCACCGATTTCAGTAACGGCAATCCTGCCGTAGAATGAGCCTGCTGAATCGTATTACAGATCCAGCGTGTAATAGTCTGCTTGGAAGCAGGAGCCCCAATCTTGTTGTGAGCTCAGAGGACAAACAGAGCCTCTGTTTTCCTAATCTGTGCTGTTCTGGCGACATAGATTTTCAAAGCTCTGACCACATCAAGAGACTTTGATTCCGCCAAGGCGTCAGTAGCCACTGGCACCACAATAGGCTGGTTTACGTGAAAAGATTAAACCACTTTTGGCAGAAATTACTGACGAGTTCTCAACTCCGCTCTATCTGCATGGAAGATTAAATAGGGGCTTTTGTGAGACATAGCCGCCAATTCAGACACCCGCCTTGCGGATGCCAAGGCCAACAGGATGACCACTTTCCAAGTAAGGAATTTCAACTCAACCTTACGCAAAGGTTCAAACCAATGAGATTGCAGGAACTGCAACACCACAATAAGATCCCATGGTGCCACTGGGGGCACAAAGGGAGGTTGGATGTGCAGCACGCCCTTCACGAAGGTCTGAACTTCTGGAAGGGAGGCCAATTTTTTCTGAAAAAAAATAGATAAGCCCGAAATTTGTACTTTAATGGAGCCTAACTTTAGGCCCGCATCCACACCTGCTTGCAAAAAATGGAGCAAACGCCCCAGCTGAAATTCTTCCGTAGGAGCCTTCTTGGATTCACACCAAGACACATATTTTCTCCAAATCCGGCGATAATGCTTCGCCGTTACTTCTTTTCTAGCCTGAAGTAGTATGGGCATGACTTCACTGGGAATACCCTTTCGGGCTAGGATCATAGGCGTGCGCAGCACATTTTATAAGGGGGTGCACAACTGGAGTGGCGTGCCTTGCACTGCCTACCGGACATGCCAAGCACCATATATTAGCAGTCAGAGAAAAGGAGGGAGAAAAAGAGAAAGGCGAGACATTGGGTAGAGAGAGAGGGCCAGGGTAGAGAGAGAGGGGGTACAGGTGGCACTGTGTAGCTCATTCTGTCCACGTACCCCTAGTACAAGCATCACTGTGTGTGTGTCCCTTCAGTACATAACGCACTGGGTACCTGAGGCAGCGGTGGTTCACCCTTTCAGCACCGGCAGCAGCGGTTCCCCTCTTTTGGTTTCTGTTGGATTGTGACGTTGGGCAACAGCATCAGAGAGGAGAAGAAAAGTACTGCGTTGACAGTGCTGCTGTATATGCCCCTTCAATGCATCACACTGCCGCAGGTCCCTGCTTAAATATATATATATATATATATATATCTATCTATATATATCTATATCTATATATCTATCTATATATCTATCTATCTATCTATCTATCTATCTATCTATCTATCTATCTATCTATCTATCTATATATATATATATATATATATATATATACAAAGTGGCACAAACCACATGGCCAGTCTGCTTCCTCCCCCTTCCTGGACCATACAGTGCCCCTAGTCACCCCACACACATATTGTCCCCTCCAGTCACCACTTTGCCCCCCCCCCCCATATACACACACACACAGTGTGGTCAAAGTGGAAATTTTGAAGTGGGGGTATGGAAAAGTGAAGGTGGAAATTCTCCAGAAAAGGGTGTGTGGCCACTCAAAAGGCGGTGTGTCCTTCAGTGCCGTTTACCACCCCATATAACCCTTATACACATTTTGCATCACAATAGTAGGACCCCTTATACTATAGAGTACTGTTGCACCTTTCACATTATAGCACACGGTATGAGTCAAAATTCACATTATAGCACACGGTATGAGCTGAAATTCACATTATTCCCCATGGTATGAGCCGAAATTCACATTATAGCACACGGTATGAGCCGAAATTCACATTATAGCACACGGTATGAGCCGAAATTCACATTATAGCAGACGGTATGAGCCGAAATTCACATTATAGCACATGGAATGAGACAAAATTCAGGGAGAGTGACAGCAGGGACATAGTGACAGGGAGAGTGACAGAGGGACAGCAAGAGCATACAGTAGGGACTAGGGAGAGAAAAAGGCAGCAGGGTAAAATTACCTGTTGAGCTGTGGCGGAGGCTGTGGACTGCGGTGCAGTGGATGAGGAGGCCGCGCTGCCGCTCCTGATTGGCTGTCGGTTTGAGAAAGCCCTGTGACCAGTGGATGCGGCGGCGGAGATCTTCATTCAGTGCTGAAAGTGTATACGGCTCACTCAGAGCACTGCATATATATATATATATATATATATATATATAGCTGAGCCAAGTAATCAGTAGTTTACTGAGTGCACTAATAGATTGTAGGTGCACTCAGTAAACTGTGGATTGCTTGGCCCAGCTACTATATATATATATATATATATATATATATATATACAAACATATATATATATATATATATATATATACATATATATATATATATATATATACATACACACACACACACATATATATATATATCATAAAGTAACAACCCTTCGTTTATAAAAAAAAAATGTATTATCCCCCCACAGACTCTCACCCAGACTGGAGAGAGATTGAGCGCGGGCAGGACTTGGAGCCGGGAGGACAGCACAGGGCGCCGTGGCCAGGGAGGAAGGGAGGGAGGGGCCAGGGAGGGAGGGGCCGGGCGCACGTCAGATCGCGAGGCAGTCACTCTCTGTGAGTGACGATGCGGCTACTCATGACAGGCGGCAGCGGGACAAGAGGGAGAGGGGATGTAACCGCCAGGCAGCGCTGCACACAGGTGATCCGATCGTTGCTATCTGTGTGCTGCTGCAGTAGCACTGCTACAACAGCAGCACACAGACCGCGATGATCGGATCGCAGGCGTGACGAGCGGGGGGTGCCGGACATTAGGGTGTGCCTGTGCGCACCAGGCACCCCCCGTGCGCACGCCTATGGCTAGGATTTGGCGTTCAACCGCCATGCCGTCAAACGCAGCCGCAGTAAGTCTTGATACACGCACGGTCCTTGCTGTAACAGGTCCTCTCGTAGAGGAAGAGGCCAGGGATCTTCTATGAGTAATTCTTGAAGATCTGGATACCAAGCCCTCCTTGGCTAGTCCGGAACAATGAGGATCGCCTGAACCTTTGTTCTTCTTATGATCTTTATCACCTTTGGAAATGAGTGGAAGTGGAGGGAACACATAGACCGACTGAAACACCAACGGTGTCACCAGGGCGTCACCGCTATTGCTTGAGGGTCCCTCGACCTGGTACAATATTTCTGAAGTTTATTGTTGAGGCGATACGCAATCATGTCTATTTGAGGAATTCCCCAACGACTTGTCACTTCTGCAAAGACCCCTTGATGAAGACCCCACTCTCCTGGATGGAGATCGTGTCTGCTGAGAAAGTCTGCTTCCCAGTTGTCCACTCCTGGAGTGAAGACTGCTGACAGAGCACTTGCATGTTTCTCCACCTAGCTAAGAACTTTTGTGGCCTCCGCCATCGCCGCTCTGCTCTTTGTTCCGCCCTGGCGGTTTATGTACGCCACTGCTGTTACGTTGTCTGACTGAATCAAGACGGGCAGACCGCGAAGAAGATGTTACGCTTGCTGAAGGCCGTTGTAAATGGCCCTTAATTCCAGAATGTTGATGTGCAGACAAGCTTCCTGGCTTGACCATTTTCCCTGGAAATTTTCCCCCTGTGTGACTGATCCCCTGCCTCGGAGACTTGCATCCGTAGTCACCAGGATCCAATCCTGGATCCCGAACCTGCGTCCCTCTAGGAGGTGAGAACTGTGCAGCCACCACAGGAGAGAGATTCTGGTCCTGGAAGATAGGATTATTTTCCAGTGTATGTGGAGGTGAGACCCGGACCACTTGTCCAACAGGTCCCACTGAAACACCCTGGCATGGAACCTGCCAAACTGAATGGCCTCGTAGGCCGCCACCATCTTCCACAGCAACCACATGCATTGAAGAATCGACACTCTTGCCGGTTTCAGAATCTGTTTTGCCATGTTCTGTATTTCCAGAGCCTTTTCCACTGGAAGAAAAACTCTCTGTAATTCTGTATCCAGAATCGTACCCAAGAATGACAGCCATGTTGTTGGAACCAACTGTGATTTTGGCAAGTTTAGGAGCCAACCATGTTGTTGCAGAATTGTCAGGGAGAGCGTAACGTTGTTCAGTAATTGCTCCTTGGATCTCGCCTTTATCAGGAGATCGTCCAAGTACGGGATAATTGTGAGTCCATCATTTCCGCCATAACCTTGGTGAAAATCCTCGGAGCCGTGGACAGCCCAAACGGCAACGTCTGAAATTGGTAATGACAATCCTGAACAGCAAACCTCAGATAAGCCTGATGTGGAGGATATATGGGGACGTGCAAGTAGGCATCCTTTATGTCGACCGACACCATAAAATCCCCCTCCTTTAGACTGGAGATCACTGCTTGGAGAGATTCCATCTTGAATTTGAATTTTTTCAGATAGAAATTGAGGGATTTTAGGTTCAGAATTGGTCTGACTGAGCCATCTGGCTTCGGGACCACGAACATGCTCGAATAAAAGCCTTCCCCCTGTTGTGACGGGGGTACCGTGACAATGACTTGATTTTGACAGAGCTTTAGTATTGCAGTGCAAACTACCTCTCTTTCTAGAAGAGAAGCTGGCAAGGCCGATATGAAAAATCGGTGAGGGAGCACGTCTTGAAACTCCAATTTGTAACCTTGGGTTACTATTTCTATTACCAAAGGATCCAGGGCCGAGCGAACCCAGACCTGACGGGAGACGTGCCCCCACCGGTGCGGACTCCCGCAGAGGAGACCCAGCGTTATGCGGTGGATTTGGTAGAAGCCGGGGAGGACTTCTGCTCTTGGGAACTTGCCACAGCCTGTGACCTTTTTCCCCTTCCTCTTCCTCTCGTAGCAAGGAAGGAAGACTCTCGTCCTTTTTTGTATTTATTGGGCCGAAAGGACTGCATCTGATAGTGGGCCGTTTTCTTTTGTTGTGCAGGAACATAAGGTAGAAACGATGACTTACCCGCGGTAGCCGTAGATACCAGGTCAGTGAGGCCGTTACCAAACAAGACACTACCGTTGAACGGCACAGACTCCATAGTCTTCTTAGAGTCAGCATCAGCATTCCATTGATGAATCCACAATGCCCTCCTAGCCGAGACTGCCATGGCATTGGCCCTTGATCCCAAAAGGCCAATATCCCTCGCAGCTTCCTTTAGATAGGCTGCAGCGTCCCTGATATGACCCAGTGTCAAAAGCACGCTATCCCTGTCCAGGGAATCTATATCAGATGACAAGTTATCTGCCCACTTTTCAATGGCGCTACTCACCCATGTCGATGCCATGGCAGGCCTGAGCAGCGTACCTGTAGTGACATAAATGGATTTTAGTGTATTTTCCTGCTTACGATCGGCAGGATCCTTTAGGGCTGCCGTGTCAGGAGACGGAAGCGCCACCTTTTTGGACAGACGCGATAGATCTTTGTCCGGATATGCCACCGGAATTCTCTTGGGAACCTGTGACTTCTTGTCAGTATTTTCCCAAGCTTTTTCAAAAAGAGCGTTCAGTTCATGAGAGGGAGGAAACGTCACCTCAGGTTTCTTTCCCTTAAATATGCAGACCCTGGTATCAGGAACAGCAGGGTCTTCCGTGATATGTAATACGTCTTTTATCGCCACAATCATGTACTGAATGCTCTTAGCCAGTTTAGGATTCAATCTGGCATCACTATAGTCGACACTGGAATCAGAGTCCGTGTCGGTATCTGTATCCGCTATCTGGGTAAATGAACGCTTCTGTGACCATGTCTGGTTCTGAGACTCAGATTTATCCAATATTTTTTTTCAATCGAGCCACATTAGCATTCAAAACACTCAAAACATTTACCTAATCAGCCGTCAGTGGTGCCGACACGGTCACTCCCACAGCCTTTTCTGTCCCCACTCCAGCCTCCTCCTGGGAAGAGCACTCAGCCTCAGACATGTCGACACACGCGTACCGACACCTACAACACACTGGGGCTATAGGGGACAGACCCACAGCAAAGCCTGTTATAGAAACACAGAGGGAGTTCTGCCAGCTCACAACCCAACGCTTATCCCGGTTCTGAACCCCTGTTACTTGTACAGCAGTGTGGGAGGCCAGGCTCAGCGTCTCTGCAGCTGTGAAGAGAAAATGGCGCTTGTTAGAGCTGTGAGGGCTAAGCCACGCCCCCTTAATGGCGCACTTCAGTCCCGCTTATTTTTATATATTTATACTGGCGGGGGTCTGTATTTAGTGCCCAGGCACTGTATACTCTTATGCCAGTTGCTATTGAGGTTTTATGCTGCCCAGGGCGCCCGCCCTGCACACTGCAGTGCCGCTTTGTATGTGGGAGCATGGCGCGCAGCGCGGTACCTCAATGCCGTCACTGAAATCTCCTGCCGTCACTGAAGTCTTCTGATCTTCTTCTACTCACCCGGCTTCTGACTTCTGGCACTGCAAGGGGGGTGATGGCGCGGCTCCGGGAAAGGGCATCTAGGCGTACCTAGCGATCAGACCCTCTGGAGCTAATGGTGTCCAGTAGCCTAAGAAGCAGAGCCTTGAAACTCACAGAAGTAGGTCTGCTTCTCTCCCCTCAGTCCCACGATGCAGGGAGCCTGTTGCCAGCAGGTCTCCCTGAAAATAATAAACCTAACATAAAGTATTTTTTCTGAGAAACTCTGGAGAGCTCCTCAGTGTGCATCCAGTCTCACTGGGCACAGAATCTAACTGGAGTCTGGAGGAGGGGCATAGAGGGAGGAGCCAGTTCACACCCATTTAAAGTCTTAAAGTGCCCATGTCTCCTGCGGATCCCTTCTATACCCCATGGTTCTTGAAGCATCCCCAGTATCCTCTAGGACGTATGAGAAACAGGTAATTGACAAGTGCTGCCAACTGCGTAAATGTGTGTCATGTGACGTTGCATATTACTCCCATCTTCAAGTGTGTGTCAGCAAATACATTGTTTTGGTTAATGTTTTATACAAAAGCCAATGTAACATCTTACTTTATTGTATGTCATGTGTTTTTATGAAAGATATTTTGCATGTGTAGTTTGGACTTGGTGTGTCTCTGAATTGTCCTGCAATAATGTTTTCCTTTTGGGCCTTTTTTTAAAAATAATTGTGACTATGTTTTATATTTATGTGATCCATGTGCAATGTTTAAAAAACAGTGGTTGTCATGTTAGAGGCTGGAGTAGTGGAAAGTGGTTTGGAAACCACTTACATGTGTAATGTCATTATTAGATAATGTAATATATTTTAACAAAATACCACTATTTCTTTGATAAGTTTTAGTTTGTATTTGTACCGTGACACCACACTGCAGTGTAATTTTTAAAATATTTATACATTTTGGTTTGGCTCATATAGTGGTAATGTGTGTTTGGAGCAGGGACGTGCAGTCAGGGGAGGCAGGGGAGGCAGTGCCTCCCCTGTCATTAATGATTAAGATAATACAAGGAAGATGCATATGACACATATTCTGTGTCATATGTATCTTCTTAATATTATTCTTTACATTGCTCCTCTTTTTATGTGTTTGGGAGGCACCGATCGTGGTGCCTCCCGTTGTCACTGGGGACAGTATGGGGAGCGGGGGGCGGGCACGGGCGGGGACTAGCCATGGGCTGTAAAAGCCCATTGAAAATATATGGGAAAGCGGCACCATTAGTGGTGCCGCTTTCATACAGGGACGTGCTTTCAACCTATGAAAGCACGTCCCTGTCAGTGAGGCCACAGTGATTGGCCAGCGGATCCGTCACTGGATCCGCTGTCAATCACTGTGTGGGCGACGCTGGCGGAGGAGGTGCGGGCGGCTGGATGCGGCGATGGTGCGGGCGGCGGGATGCGGCGGTGGTGCGGGCGGCGGTGGTGCAGGCGGCGGGTTGCGGCGGCGGTGAGGCGGCGGAAAATTACCTTGATCCTGCAGAGTTTGGCAGCGGAGCGGTTCCAGTTTCAAAAATGGCGCCTCAGCGTCATTTTTTAAATTCAAGATGGCCGCCGCGAGCCAATCACGGCTCGCCGCGTCATCGCCCCGCCCCCTCCCGCTGACTTATATAAGTCAGCGCGAGGCGGAGGAGAGTCAGTCCGACGGCGGAGGAGGAGCAGTGAAGAGCTCCTGAAGAAAGAAGACGTCCGGAAGTCCTGGCTGGGCGGCAGCTATGCAAAAGAGCTTAGCAGCCGCCGCCCACCAGGTGAAGACGCTGGAAGCCCTGGGGGGGAGGCGCCCCCCAGGTGAAGACGCCGGAAGCCCTGGGAAAGCGGCGGCCACGCAAAAGAGTTTAAAGGCCGCCGCCCCCAGGTGAAGACCCAGTTTAATAAAGCTTATTTTCAAGACGTGTGGCGTTTTATTTTAATATTTTCTTTACAGGTGGACTATAGGTGCCAGCGGGCCCTTTATGTCCGGGAATGCTGGCACTTGTGATTCTCCAAGTGCCAGCATGCTGGGGCAGGCTTGCTGGGACCTGTAGGCTACCTGTAAAGAACAATATTACTATTCTTTGCAGGTGGACTACAGGTGCCAGCAGGCCCTTTATGTCCGGGCATGCTGGCACTTGTGGTTCTCCAAGTGCCAGCATGCTGGGGCAGGCTTGCTGGGACCTGTAGGCCACCTGTAAAGAACAATATTAACACACAATGAACCCCGCACCCACCGCCACCAGGGGTGAGGGGCATAGCACTGGGCTATCAGCCCAGTGCTGGTTATTGCTCGGGAGGGGGGACCCCATTTTTATTTTTTGGGGTTCCCACTTTCTGAGGAATTCCAACCCTGGGCTGACTGGCTGGGGGGGCAGATTAATGTTATGGCAGGGGGACACCACACTGAGTGTCTCCCCTGCTATGGCATTACTCCCCCTGGCTGGTTCTGCCTAGTGCTGGTTTTCCTGATGTGTTGGGGGACCACACTTTTTTTTTTTTTCCGGATAGGGGGGGGGGGGGGGGGGCGCTTGTTAGCTGCTAGTGCCTCCCCAACCAGTGACCTCACCGCACGTCACTGGTTTGGAGTGCCACATCACAGAGCAATTTATATATTGCATCTGTAATATTTTTCCTTTCAATACAAAATGAAGATGTGTGTGTTTTTGGTTGGTAATGTTTTTTTTTTACTTGTGGCCTATGTCAGTGTCCTGTACATGTTTTCCTGTGTTGATTTTTCCATAGTGCATATGTCTATTGGACAATGGCCCTCATTCCGAGTTGTTCGCTCGGTATTTTTCATCGCATCGCAGTGAGAATTCTCTTAGTGCGCATGCGTAATGTTCGCACTGCGCATGCGTCAAGTAACTTTACTAAGAAGAAAGTAATTTTACTCACGGCTTTTTCGTCGCTCCGGAGAACGCATTGTGATTGACAGGAAATGGGTGTTACTGGGCGGATGTACGGCGTTTTAGGGGCGTGTGGCTGGAAACGCTACCGTTTCCGGAAAAAACGCAGGCGTGTCTGGAGAAACGGTGGGAGTGCTTGGGCGAACGCTGGGTGTGTTTATGACGTCAGCCAGGACCGAAAAGCACTGAATTGATCGCACAGGCAGAGTAAGTCTGGAGTTACTCAGAAACTGCTAACTCGGTTTTGATCGCAATATTGCGAATACATCGGTCGCACATTTAAGATGTTTAGATTCACTCCCAGTAGGCGGCGGCTTAGCGTGTGTAACTCTGCTATAATCGCCTTGCGAGCGAACAACTCGGAATGAGGGCCAATGTTTATTGTTTTATGTATTGTTTTTTTTTTGTTTCCGGTCCTTATGTTTTTATTCAAAATAAAGCAAGCATTTCTTAAAGAATAAATGTTTATAAGCATAATGGGTGGATGTATCAATAATAGCATGAATATTTATTTTTTATTTTTTATACAGTGTTTGAAAAAAGCAGTACTACTCGTCGGCCAGTAACTCCTATCACATCTGATGATGATGACGCTGCGGAAGCAGGTAAAGTGTCCATTGTAGTATAGGGTATGTTTGTAAAGGAATGGCTATAACAAAATTGCACTTTCATTAATAGGTCCATCAAAAGAAGTATGGAGCAGCAGAAGTGGAACTTCTGCAAGACATCACCACAAAAAACCTGTGGCCGAAAAGAAAGCAAGGTCGTATGTCCCGGGCCAACCACAGCAGGCTACCCCGCCATGAAGATTATCGTCCGTATGTTCTGTCCGCCCACTCCAAATTTTGGACACACCTCCAAGACGTTATCCACACTCCCCTCATCTTGATTGTGAGTATCAAACTGAAATAAATGTTAAAAATTTCAGAACGTAATCCAAATTTTTCTTAACCGCATTAAGTCAAAACACATCAAAAACTTAGATACTTACCGCAGTAAGTAAAACCTGAAATGGAATCCAAGCTAAATGGCCTTGTCCACATCCAGTAAAGATATGTAGGGAAGTAAAGCTGAACCAGGTAATTATAGACCAGTTAGTCTTACATCTATAGTGGGGATAGTATTGGAAGGTATTCTAAGACCATATTAATACATAAACACACAGCGCTTATATAACCACCAAAAAATCTATTAGCATTAACTGTTTTAATTGATACCAAGTTTCTGCAGCTCCTACTGGTGGTACTGTTCCACCCACTAATTACCAGAGATATAAAAGAACTTATAAAGGAGCGCTAAAACAAAGATATACAATCAAATGGAATTTTAATCAATTTATTTAAATACACTCCACATAGAGCACAAAGATAAAATTATAAAGTTATAAAATGTGCAATTGCTTCAATCCCATGCCTTTATTTCAAATAGCCGTCCATTAAGGTTTCCCTTAATAACAATCCATAGGTCTGCTTGTGACCAATTTGTATCAGCTGTATATTATATGGACACACTGGTCCCTTTAGTGCAAATTTTCACAGTCTCTGTGGTACCACATTAGATGTATGTCCAAAGCGGGGGAGAGCGCTGTGTAAGAAGATGAACACAGCGATATGCTACGACCCCTTTTAAAGGCTCCTTCCCAGCCGTAGTATGAATTGCTGGATACTCACGGCCACCGCGGCTCCTATTACACGGGGAGCGGGCCTCCTTTGCCAGGTCCCGCTTCAGCTGTATCCCCGGTCAAACGGCTCGCCGGCCTGCCACAGGTCACAAGATGAAATGTAGAAACTGAAGGCAACGGGATCAGTGAGAAGTTCATCTTCTCACACAGCGCTCTCCCCCTCTCCACCGCTTTGGACATACATCTAATGTGGTACCACAGAGACTGTGAAAATTTGCACTAAAGGGACCAGTGTGTCCATATAATATACAGCTGATACAAATTGGTCACAAGCAGACCTATGGATTGTTACTAAGGGAAACCTTAATGGACGGCTATTTGAAATAAAGGCATGGGATTGAAGCAATTGCACATTTTATAACTTTATAATTTTATCTTTGTGCTCTATGTGGAGTGTATTTAAATAAATTGATTAAAATTCCATTTGATTGTATATCTTTGTTTTAGCGCTCCTTCATAAGTTCTTTTATATCTCAGGTATTCTAAGAGATAGTATTCAGAAGTTCCTTGAAGTCAATAAGGTCATTAAAAGGAATCAACATGGGTTTATGAAGGACAGATCCTGTCAAACCAACTTACTTGGGTTTTATGAAACAGTAAGTGCAAACCTAGATCAGGGTAAAGAGGTGGATGTAATCTTTTTAGATTTTGCCAAAGCGTTTGATACTGTACCACACATGAGACTTATCTACAAGCTACAAGAATCAGGGCTAGGAAGCACAATATGCACTTGGGTCAAAAACTGGTTAGATAATAGGGAGCAGCGCGTTGTGGTTAATGGATCTTTTTCAACTTGGACTGAAGTGCTAAGTGGTGTGCCGCAAGGCTCAGTATTAGGACCGCTATTGTTCAATATTTTCATTAACGACCTAACAGAAGGTCTAGAGAGCATGGTGTCAATTTTTGCAGATGACACCAAATTGTGTAAAGTTATAAATGCGGAGGGGGATGCTGAGTCGCTTCAGAATGACTTAGTTAAATTAGAAGCTTGGACAGCGAAATGGAGAATGCGCTTCAATACAGACAAGTGTAAGGTAATGCACTGTGGTAACAAGAACAAAAATAACACCTACCTACTAAATGGGGTAAAATTAGGGGATTCTGTACTGGAAAAGGACTTAGGTGTCCTCATAGATAGCAAACTAAGCAGTAGTACCCAAAGTAGGACTGCAGCAAAGAAGGCTAATAAGATATTAGCATGCATAAAACGGGGAATTGATGCTAGGGACGAGAGTATTATACTCCCGTTATATAAATCACTTGTGAGGCCACACCTTGAATACTGTGTACAATTCTGGGCACCTTACTACAAAACGGATATCCTGGAGCTAGAAAAGGTTCAAAGGCGGGCGACCAAACTAATTAAGGGTATGGAGATGCTGGAATACGAGGAAAGGCTTGCAAGACTAGGCATGTTTACACTGGAAAATAGGAGATTAAGAGGGGACATGATCAACATTTACAAATATATAAGGGGACAATATACAGATCTTACGCAGGACCTGTTTTTGGTTAGATCAACACAGAGAACTCGTGGACACTCGCTCAGGTTAGAGGAGAGGAGATTCCACACAATACGGCGTAAAGGCTTTTTTACGGTAAGGACGATACGTGTTTGGAATACCCTGCCTGAGGGAGTTGTAATGGCGGACTCAGTCAACACCTTTAAGAATGGGTTAGATAAATTCCTAATGGATAAGGATATCCAGGGTTACGGGGCATAGTCATGCACTATGGTTATTATAAAAAAGAGGGGTTAATCGGAACGGCAGTCAGCAACTTCAGTCAAAATTTTATACAAAATAATCGTGCATAGGAGACCACAAATAGGTTGAACCCGATGGACAATTGTCTTTTTTCAACCTTAGATACTATGCTACTATGTTACTATGTTACTATGTATGTCCACTTGAGCCATACAGTATGACATTGTGTGTAAGATGCTGCAACAAAAAAAGCATGTTTTTTTTTTAGAAAAAAGTAAGGTTATTTTTCCAAATTTCACATGTGTGTTTGAGGTAACATTGCAAAATACATATAAAAACATTACTATGTTTGTTTGATCAAAGCTATAAGGTAACATATTATGGATTCCAATGTGTTTTTATGGTGGAGTATGTGTGAGCTACAATAAAACTAAAGTGTTTGCTTTCACAATGAAGTAACCAGACACATTTGCCACAAACATGCATATGTATGTATTTAAGTTATGAGTGATGATGTTGCTAGGCAGAATATTTGAAAGCAACAGTGAATGACATGTGTTCCATGTGTAGTGATTTGTTTACTTTTCTCAAACATATGGATAGCTAACGGAGATTTGTTTAACATTTCAGCTTCTAGTCCTGGGAACAGCATCCCTCCGCAACAACAGCAACACAGTGACATGGAGGAGACAAACATCTAGAAATGCAGCCATTAAGGCAAGGAATGAGCCCTCCAGCACCTGTGAGTACACCACCACAGCAAAGCACACCACCACCACAACACAGCCCAACAACACCAGTAACACAAGGCCCTGATCAGGTGTTTTGGACCATTTGGGCTAGACAGCAGGCCACTAATGAAGATTGCCTGCGTAGGCAGACACAAATGTTTTAGAAAGAGAAAAGAAGACTCTATCTTGGGGGCACTCTTTGAAATATAAATAGGGCCAGATATACCCTTAGGTATCATTAAAATATAACCTTTAATTGTATCTTTAAAATTAATAGGAATTTGAAAAGGAAAAATATATAAACACACACACAGGTTTATTCATATACACCTTGGGATCACTTGTCTATCACAAGGAGTTCAAAGAACACTGATTGCTCACTATGGAGCTTATTGGCTCAGAGAACACTGATTGCTCACCGAGGAGCTTGTTTTAATTATTTTTATTCAGATTTTTTTATAACCAATTATGATCTCTCACTGTTTAAACAACCATATCATGAATCGGTATTGATTTACCGAACGTCAGCTCCTATATTCTCAAACACATGTATAATTATAAAAATTCAAAATTTGCCCAAATGGTATATACACAGTGTTGAGAGAAGCAGAATGCCCATCATATTTATATGGTATCTTATGCGCTCATTAGTAGCCCGACATTTATAGTTGGTATAGAGAGAAAAAAGGAAAGAGTAAAAAAGATGATCAGTATGCCATGGTACATTGCTTCTACTGTCTCACCGTCATGAGCTCAAGGTTTTTGTTAGCTCAGCGGCCGGTGGATGAGAGGGCAGCGACCTTGAAATTTCTGACCAGAAAGAGGATAAGTGGCCGTACTGCTTTCCCTGTTAGAGCGGATGGAATGTCTCGATATCCTAGGACATTGCAGGACACTGCATCGCAATCCAGGGATGAGTGTTAACCGAAATTGAGTACAATTCCTGCCTGTTTGATTTTCAGGTAATTGCAGGGAGATGATAGGGAGTGGTTCAATGTTAAACCAGTGCCGTGCACATTCTCACATAGAAATGCATTTATCAAAAAAGCCGTTCTCCACACAGGCTATTAGCAAAGTACTTTCCCAAATTTATTTTCAGGTATACTTTATCGGTATACTAATATTGTTAGGCTCACTTAACATAATTCATTATTTTCTCTAACATTTGACCATAGGTCACTGAACAATATGTGTTGGGCTAAAAAGTAGCAGCAAACCCAGCTAGAATGAAAAGTTTTTATGACCGCAAACCCAGTCCAGCCGCTGAGATCTCTTTTCGTCATGTACTCTGGTCACTAGGACCGGTGCAGCGGACGGCAAATATGAAAACAGCAGCGCTTCGGGTATTACTGGCCGGAAAAAAGATTAGTAGCTGTGCTGCTTTCCACGTTAGAGCGGTTGCAGCGCCTTGATATCATAGGACAGAGCAAGGACGCTGCACCACAATCCGTGGATGAGAGCTAGCTGAAAATAGGAAGATTACCGTTCTAAAGGCAGCAGGACTTCTGGACGGAGCAGCGTATGTTGGTTGTAGGACCAGTGATTCTAACTTTCACAAGGCGACATTGCCATGCTGATTCCAGCTGTGCCAAAACGCGTTTTCACCCGTAGGCTTGCTCACTTCACTGCACTATCTGGCATCAAAAGAGAGACTCTCACTAGCAGTCATTATATTGGCTTATTCATCCTATCATTGATTAGTGTGAGTGATTGACATCAGTACCAACCAATAAAACAGGATGTATGTTAAACTTTCAGTGTTCACTCAATCATGACCTAATCGTCAGCTCCTGTGGATATTCCAAGCACTGATTACCCTTTCCAAAGCAAGGATTGTTTGGACAAATTTTATACCCCCATTCTGTGTCATATGCTTACACATATGTGGGAGTTAAATTACCAGGCACCATTTAATATTCTGCTAAATTCAAGTAGTTGTTAGAAACATTTCCTTTATATAACTTTTATGTTACCGGTATTGTTGCTCCAAACATAATAAACTGAGTACAAACGGTTTGTGTACAGTCATATCTTGCTCTGGAAATTCCCTGAGTAGAAAATTATATGTTACAGAGGACATAAATTAATTCTTCAGTAATTTTATCACAGTAACAGACTCCCCATAGGAAGAGGTAGTTTCCAAACAGAAAACGTTTTTTCAAAAAAGAGAAAAATATAAATATATATATAATATAATAAAATAATTTGAAGCATTTCATCAAACTCCAATAAGCTTGTGGTCATATGAAATTTCAGCTGAAATTTGTTGCTACCTCTAATTTCACCAAAACCACATCAGTTGACTGATTTCTTATTTCTGACATATTAAATCAAAAGTACTGAGCAGTTTTTTTGGGGAATTCAGAGGGTGTAGAGTTTGTATGTACATTATTTATATGCGAAGAAATTCCACATTTTATATAGAATTTCCACACATAGACAATATACATACATTTTAAGAGGTTGCCGTGGCTAATAATAAAGACAAAGGTGAATAAAGATTGATGATACACACGGTATAGGCTGGTAGGATAACAGTGAGTCTAGATTGATGATACATATGGTGTACGCTGGTAGGAGAAGGGGGCCATATTTAAATAAAAGCACTATAGTTGATGTATTCATTTAGACCATCTGGTGCCAATGCACCCAGTCTGAAGGTCCAGAAACTTTCTCGTTTCAAAAGCTCGTTCGTCAAATTGCCTCCCCTAATGCCAAGATGTATTTTTTCTAAACCAAAGGCTTTGAAATTTCTAAGGTCTCCTTTGTGTACAAAATTAAAATGCCTAGCCACCGTGGTTATTTGTTTTCCCCTGCTCAGATCCAGGGCAGCATTTCTAATTGTTCCCACGTGTTCCAGGATACGCTGTTTCATCATCCTGGTGGTCATGCCAACATAACGCATCCCACAATCACATGAGATACAGTAGATCACACCTGTTGTTCGGCAGTTAATGTAATCCTTGATTTTGTTTTTGGTGCCATATTTATCCACCACTTCTTTAGTTCTATGCATATGTTGACATGCCTTACAGGCACCACAGGGAAAAGACCCGGCTAGGGTTGGTGGTTTGGGGGCTATACGAGTGTAATGGCTCTTCACTAGATGGTCTCGTAGGTTTGGGGCACGCCGCCAACTCATTGAAACATTCGTGCCAATATGTTTTGATAAATCAAAGTCTGACAAAAGGATGTGCCAATGTTTTTGAATACATCTCTTGATCCGGTCCCAATCATGATTGAAATTCATGACAAATCTTAGTTTGTCATCTATTTGCTTTATATTTTTCTTCTGACTGAAAATGAGTACTTCCCTATTGATATCCCTTAAAGAGCTCTTTGCTCTTTTTATGGATCTATGACTATACCCTCTTTGTCTAAGCCTGTTAGTTAGTTCGTCACTTTGTTCTTTAAAAACAGCATTTTCAGAGCAATTCCTACGAAGTCTCAAAAATTCTCCCTTCGGTATATTTTCCACCGTGGGTGGGAAATGATGACTAGTCTGATGTAATAATGTGTTTGTGGCCGTAGTTTTTCTGAAAAGTTTTGTTTCCAGTTTGTTCTGTAAACCTTTGTATATCTTCACATCCAAAAAGGAAATTTCCGTACTGCTAATCTCTGATGTTAACCTCAAATTGAAATTATTGGTATTTAGTACCGTAATGAACTCCATTAGCAGATCCAATCCTGCATTCCATACCATGAAAATATCGTCTATGTAGCGATACCACATTGATATGTGTCTGGTGTAATGTTCATTACCATCACAGAAGACGTGCTCACGCTCCCACCATCCCAAAAAGAGATTTGCGTAGGTAGGAGCACAAGCCGCCCCCATAGCAGTCCCCCTTACCTGTAAATAGAATTTTTCATCAAAGGTAAAAAAATTGTTATTCAAAACAAAGTGCAGTAAATCCACCAAAAAGTCTTGGAAAGCATCATGGTCACCCATACTTAGGAAGTATTTGATAGCAGATATACCAGCCACATGATCAATGCTGGTATATAATGCTTCCACATCAAGACCAACTAGCAGTTGATCATTATCCAAGGTCGTCTCCTGAATCTTCCTAAGGATATCCCTAGTGTCCTGTATGTATGAGGGTAATCCCAAAACGAAATCTCTCAAGTGTAGATCAATAAATGGACTAGGTTTCTCAGATATGCCATTGATCCCTGAAATGATCGGCCTGCCTGGGGGAGTGTTAGAGTTCTTGTGGATTTTTGGGAGCAAATACAGGGTTGGTGTTTTCGGGTTTTCTGTCCATATATATTCATATTCTTGTTTTGTTATAACTCTGTTGTCAAGAGCCTCATCCAAAAGAGATTTAAGTTTAGATTTAATGTATTGTGAAGGATTGAGCAGCATGAGTTTATAGCATTCTTTGTTGTTAAGTTGTTTGTATGCTTCCTTCATGTACTGTTCCTTCGGCCAGATTACTACATTCCCGCCCTTGTCCGAGGGTTTTATCACTACATCACTCCAGCTCTTGATGTTTTTTAAGGACTCCCTCTCGTCCCAGCTGAGATTGTTATTCATTTTATGGAGGGACCGGTTTTGATATAACTGGTCAAATTCTTTTGAGACCAGGCTAGTAAAAACCTTTACCTCAGGACATATCGTCTCAGACGGAAAAAATGTGGATTTTTTCTTACAAGATATTTTATCCCTCATCATCCCTGTTTGCTCACCACCTTCAGATTCTTCGTATAGATCTTCCAGTGCAGCTAATGCGGCACACTCTTGCTGTATAATCTCATCATCATTAGTCATAGGGGGATCAGTCTTTTTTGTAGCAAAGAATTTTTTTAGTAATAGTTTACGCTCAAAGAGCTTTAAATCCTTCTCTAGTTGGAACCGATCCATTTTGGTGCTTGGTGAGAAGGATAGGCCCCTGCTAAGTACCCCAATTTCCGTCTCGGTCAATGTCCGATCAGATAAGTTGACAATTTGTAGAGTATCCACTACTTCTCTTTCCTGGCACGAATCGGATATCTGTTTGGGGATGGAGAGCCCCATCTTGCCCTTCCTCTTCTTTGTTGACCTCCTCGTCTTCCTTTTGTGTCCTGGTGCCCTCCCTTGGCACCACGATTCTTGTCTAAAAAACCCTCTGAGTCTTTTGCAAGCCTACCATGTCACCTCAGAAGAATATCAAGAAATCTGAGTAGACAAAATGAACAAACAACCAGAATTGGCAATACCATGGAACTCATGCGTACAGACATCACACAGGTCATGGGCAACTTACAGCGCATAATGGAAGAACAGCACAGACTAATGGAAGAACAGCACAGACTAATGGAAGAACAGCACAGACAACAGCACAGTTATATGAACATTTTTCAAAACAATCAAAAGATTAATGAAAGTTTATTCCGAATTGTAGACAATCAAAATGCTGCTACACGTGAACTCAATGTCACCCTAACTAACCTGAATGAAACACTCAGATGCATGCACCAACAGCAAACAAGCAGCAGTTCTGGTGCGACTACTCCAAATATCACGCCAGTCTCATCACCACCAAGACACTCCAACAGAGCACGACAACATGACGGTGCTAAAGGCAAAGGGCAGGACAAGCAGACACCAAAAAAAAATGTGAAAAAAATACAAATTAGACATTTGTGATAAGTAACTCGAAATAGTTAGTAAGTGTATGTTTGGCAAAAAATATATAACACTTAGCTCCTTGACAATTTATACAACATCATTAATTATAAGTGGTACAAACAACAACATAAAATTTGTACGCACGTTTATTCTTTACCATTTTCTCTGACGTCCTAGTGGATGCTGGGAACTCCGTAAGGACCATGGGGAAATGACTGGGCACTCTAAAAGAAAGATTAGGTACTATCTGGTGTGCACTGGCTCCTCCCTCTATGCCCCTCCTCCAGACCTCAGTTAGAATCTGTGCCCGGCCAGGTCTGGGTGCTCCTAGTGGGCTCTCCTGAGCTTGCTAGAAAAAAAGTATTTATTAGGTTTTTTATTTTCAGTGAGATCTGCTGGCAACAGACTCACTGCTACGTGGGACTGAGGGGAGAGAAGCAAACCTACCTGCTTGCAGCTAGCTTGTGCTTCTTAGGCTACTGGACACCATTAGCTCCAGAGGGTTCGAACACAGGGCCTGACCTCGATCGTCCGTTCCCGGAGCCGCGCCGCCGTCCCCCTTGCAGAGCCAGAAGACACAAGAGAAGCGATGAAATCGGCGGCAGAAGACTCCTGTCTTCATTAAGGTAGCGCACAGCACCGCAGCTGTGCGCCATTGCTCCCACAGCACACCACACACTCCGGTTACTGTAGGGTGCAGGGCGCTGGGGGGGGGCGCCCTGGGCAGCAATAAAAATACCTTTGGCATAAAAATACACATAATACAGTCTGTGACTGTATATGTGTAAAACCCCCGCCATTTTTAGTCAGAAACAGGACAGAAGCCCGCCGCTGAGGGGGCGGGGCCTTCTTCCTCAGCACACCAGCGCCATTTTCTCTTCACAGCTCCGCTGGAAGGAAGCTCCCCAGGCTCTCCCCTGCAGTATCCTGGTACACAAAGGGTGAAAAGAGAGGGGGGGGGGGCACATAAATTTAGGCGCAAAAATTGTATATACAGCAGCTACTGGGTAAACACTGAGTTGTAGTGTAATCCCTGGGTTATATAGCGCTGGGGTGTGTGCTGGCATACTCTCTCTCTGTCTCTCCAAAGGGCCTTGTGGGGGAACTGTCTTCAAATAGAGCATCCCCTGTGTGTGTGGTGTGTCGGTACGCGTGTGTCGACATGTCTGAGGTAAAAGGCTCCTCTAAGGAGGTGATAGAGCGGATATGTATGTGAGAGGGTGTCTCCGTCGACAACGCCGACACCTGTTTGGATATGTGTAAGTGCTAAGGTGAATTTATTGCACAAATGGTTAGGGAACAGACAGGAAATCTACCCATGTCTGTCCCTATGTCACAGAGACCTTCAGAGTCTCACAATGCTCACTATCCAAAATAACAAACACTGGTATCGACACGGAGTTTAACTCCACTGTCGACTACGATAATGCAAAGTTACAGCCTAGATGGCTAGAAGGTATTCAATATATGATATTGAAATAAAAGATGATTTGCATATCACTGATGACTCATCTGTCCCTGACACGAGAGTACACATGTTTAAGGGGAAGAATGCTGAGGTAAATTTCCCTCCTCTCATGAGGAAAAAGAGCGGGAATCTCCAGACAAGAGACGGCAGCTTCCCACAAGAGAATTCTCAGGCTGTATCCTTTCCCCACTAGGGCCAGGATGTGTTGAGAATCTTCCCCTAGGGTGTCCTGTTTGCACAGACGGTAGCACTTGCTATTCTCAGGGATCCTGCAGATAGCGTGCACATTCTAGTATACTACCCAGACCGGCGATTGTGTCGGCATGGGTTTATAGCGCTGTGGCAGCGTGGACAGGTACCTTATCAGCAGAGATTGAGACCCTAGTAAATATATTAAAGATGCTGTCTTAAGTGATAGATATACAGTTATAAAGCATGCCCAAAGAGACATGAGTATACTGGGTCCTAGAGTCAAAGCTATGTCGTTCTCTGCTTGACGTGTCCTGTAGAATATGCATTGGACAGATGATGCCGACTTAAGAGGCATATGGAAGGCTGAGGATTGTGTGGAGAAGGGTTCTCGGGCCTGGTCTCCACAGCTATAGCTGGTAATTCTGCTAGTTTGCCTTATATTCCTGCACAGCCTAAGAAAGCACGACATTATTAAATGCAGCCTTTCGAATAAAGAAACAAGACAGTCTGAGGTGCTTCCTTTCTTGTCAGAGCCGGGATCAACACAGCTAGTTCCCAGGAACAGAAGTCCTCCCCGGCCCCTACAAAAATCCACCTATGCCGCTGGGGCTCCACAGGCGGAGCTAGGCCCGGTGGGGACACGCCTTCGTAAGTTCAGCCACAAGTGGGTTCACTCCCTGTTAGGTCCCTGGGCAATAGATATTGTGTCTCAGGGATACAAGCTGGACTGTGAGAAGATGCCCCCTCACCGACGGCCCTGCGGGCTTCCCCCTAAGAGGGGGAGCCAGTGTTAAGTTAACTGCAATTCACAAATTGTATCTTTAACAGGTGGTGGTCAAGGGTCCCCTCCTTCAACAAGAGGGTATTATTATTCGACCATGTTGTAATCCCGAAACCAGACGGTTCGGTCAGACCCATATTGAATTAAAAATCCCTGAACATATACCTGAGAAGGTTCAAGTTCAAGATGGAATCGCTAAGAGCGGTCAGGGCAAGCCTAAAAAGAGGGAGACTTTATCGTGAATCGGGTCATAAGGGATGCATACCTTCATGTCCCCATTTATCCACCTCATCAGGCGTACCTCAGAATTGCGGTACGGGATTGTCATAACCAAGGTAATGGCGGATATGATTGTGCTCCTGCGGAAGCAAGGTGTCGCTATTATCACGTACTTGGACGATCTCCTCATACAAGCGAGATCAAGAGAGCAGTTGCTGAACAGCATATCACTTTCTCTGGAAGTGTAACGGCAACACGGCTGGATTCTATATATTCCAAAGTCGCAGTTGGTTCCTACAGCTCATCTGCCTCTCCTAGGCACGATCCTAGACACAGACCAGAAAAGGGTTTATCTCCCGATAGAGAGAGCTCAGGAGCTCATGACACTGGTCAGGAATCTATTAAAACCAAAACAAGTGTCAGTGCATCACTGCACTCGAGTCCTGGGAAGGATGGTGGCATCATACGAGGCCATCCCCTTCGGCAGGTTCCATGCGAGGACCTTCCAATGGGACTTACTGGACAAGTGGTCCGGATCACCTCTTCAGATGCATCGGTTAATCACCCTATCCTCCAGGGCCAGGGTGTCTCTCCTGTGGTGGCTGCAGAGTGCTCACCTTCTCGAGGGCCGCAGATTCGGCATTCAGGACTGGATCCTGGTGACCACGGATGCAAGCCTCCGAGGGTGGGGGGCAGTTACACAGGGAAGAAATTTCCAAGGTCTGTGGTCAAATCAACAGACTTGCCTTCACATCAATATCCTGGAACTAAGGGCCATATACAACGCCCTAAGTCAAGCGGAGATCCTGCTTCGCGACCAACCGGTTCTGATCCAGTCAGACCGCAGGGGTTCATGTAAACCGCCAAGGCGGCACAAGGAGCAGGGTGGCGAGGGTAGAAGCCACCAGAATTCTTCGCTGGGCGGAGAATCAAGTAAGCGCACTGTCAGCAGTGTTCATTCCGGGAGTGGACAACTGGGAAGCAGACTTCCTCAGCAGGCACGACCTCCACCTGGGAAAGTGGGACTTCATCAGGAAGTCTTCACGCAGTTTGCAAATTGATGGGAACTGCCTCAGGTGGAATAGATGGCGTCCCACCTCAATAAAAAGCTAAAAAAGGTTTTAAGCCGGGTCAAGGGACCCTCAGGTGATAGCTGTGGTCGAACTAGTAACACCGTGGGTGTTCCAGTCGGTCTATGTATTCCCTCCTCTTCCTCTCATACCCAAGGGCTGAGAATTGTAATAAAAGGAGGAGTGAGAACAATATTCTTTGCTCCGAATGGGTCAAGAAGGACTCGGTACCCGGAGCTGCAAGAAATGCTCTCAGAGGACTCAGGGCTTCTGCCTCTCAGACAGGACATGTTGCAACAGGGGCCCTGTCTGTTCCGAGACTTACCGCGGCTGCATTTGACGGCATGGCGGTTGAACGCCGGATCATAGCGGAAAAGGGCATTCCGGATGCAGTTATTCCTACGATGATAAAGGCTAGGAAAGACATGACAGCAAGACTTTTTCACTGTATATAGCGAAAATAGGTTGCTTGGTGTGAGGCCGGGAAGGCCCTACAGAGGAATTCCAGCGGGGTCGATTCCTGCACTTCCTACAGTCAGGAGTGACTATGGGCCTAAAATTAGGATCCATAAAGGTCAAGATTTCGTCCCTATCCATTTTCTCTCAAAAAGAACTGGCTTCACTGCCTGAAGTTCAGACGTTGTTCCGGGGGTGCTGCATATTCAGCCTCCTTTTTGTGCCACCGGTGGCACCTTGGGATCTTAATGTTGTGTTGGATTTCCTGAAATCCCACTGGTTTGAGCCACTTGAGACCGTGGAGCTAAAATATCTCACGTGGAAAGTGGTCATGCTATTGGCCTTAGCTTCGGCTAGGCGTGTGTCAGAATTGGCGGTTTTGTCATGTAAAAGCCCTTATCTGATCTTCCATATGGACAGGGCAGAATTGAGGACTCGTCCCCAATTTCTCCCTAGGGTGGTATCATCGTTTCATTTGAACCAGCCTATTGTGGTGCCTGCGGCTACTAGGGACTTGGAGGATTCCAAGTTGCTGGACGTAGTCCGGGTTTTGAAAATGTATGTTTCCAGAATGGCGGGAGTCAGAAAGTCTGACTCGCTGTTTATTCTGTATGCAGCCAACAAGGTTGGCGCTCCTGCTTCGAAGCAGACTATTGCTCGCTGGATCTATATCACGATTCAGCGGGTTCACTCTGCGGCTGGATTGCTGCATCCAAAATCGGTGAAAGCCCATTCCACAAGGAAGGTGGGCTCTTCTTGGACGGCTGCCCGAGGGGTCTCGGCGTTACAGCTTTGCCGAGCTGCTACTTGATCGGGGTCAAACAAGTTTGCTAAGTTCTACAAGTTTGATACCCTGGCTGAGGAGGACCTTGAGTTTGCTCATGCGGTGCTGCAGAGTCATCCGCACTCTCCCGCCCGTTTGGGAGCTTTGGTATAATCCCCATGGTCCTTACGGAGTTCCCAGCATCCACTAGGACGTCAGAGAAAATAAGAATTTACTCACCGGTAATTCTATTTCTCGTAGTCCGTAGTGGATGCTGGGCGCCCGTCCCAAGTGCGGACTCTCTGCAATACATGTATATAGTTATTGCTTAACTAAAGGGTTATTGTTATGAGCCATCCGTTAAATGAGGCTCGGTTGTTGTTCATACTGTTAACTGGGTATGGTTATCACAAGTTGTACAGTGTGATTGGAGTGGCTGGTATGAGTCTTACCCTGGATTCCAAATCCTTTCCTTGTTGTGTCAGCTCTTCCGGGCACAGTTTTCCTAACTGAGGTCTGGAGGAGGGGCATAGAGGGAGGAGCCAGTGAACCCACTTGTGGCTGAACTTACGAAGGCGTGTCCCCACCGGGCCTAGCTCCGCCTGTGGAGCCCCAGCGGCATAGGTGGATTTTTGTAGGGGCCGGGGAGGACTTCTGTTCCTGGGAACTAGCTGTGTTGATCCCGGCTCTGACAAGAAAGGAAGCACCTCAGACTGTCTTGTTTCTTTATTCGAAAGGCTGCATTTAATAATGTCGTGCTTTCTTAGGCTGTGCAGGAATATAAGGCAAACTAGCAGAATTACCAGCTATAGCTGTGGAGACCAGGCCCGAGAACCCTTCTCCACACAATCCTCAGCCTTCCATATGCCTCTTAAGTCGGCATCATCTGTCCAATGCATATTCTACAGGACACGTCAAGCAGAGAACGACATAGCTTTGACTCTAGGACCCAGTATACTCATGTCTCTTTGGGCATGCTTTATAACTGTATATCTATCACTTAAGACAGCATCTTTAATATATTTACTAGGGTCTCAATCTCTGCTGATAAGGTACCTGTCCACGCTGCCACAGCGCTATAAACCCATGCCGACACAATCGCCGGTCTGGGTAGTATACTAGAATGTGCACGCTATCTGCAGGATCCCTGAGAATAGCAAGTGCTACCGTCTGTGCAAACAGGACACCCTAGGGGAAGATTCTCAACACATCCTGGCCCTAGTGGGGAAAGGATACAGCCTGAGAATTCTCTTGTGGGAAGCTGCCGTCTCTTGTCTGGAGATTCCCGCTCTTTTTCCTCATGAGAGGAGGGAAATTTACCTCAGCATTCTTCCCCTTAAACATGTGTACTCTCGTGTCAGAGACAGATGAGTCATCAGTGATATGCAAATCATCTTTTATTTCAATATCATATATTGAATACCTTCTAGCCATCTAGGCTGTAACTTTGCATTATCGTAGTCGACAGTGGAGTTAAACTCCGTGTCGATACCAGTGTTTGTTATTTTGGATAGTGAGCATTGTGAGACTCTGAAGGTCTCTGTGACATAGGGACAGACATGGGTAGATTTCCTGTCTGTTCCCTAACCATTTGTGCAATAAATTCACCTTAGCACTTACACATATCCAAACAGGTGTCGGCGTTGTCGACGGAGACACCCTCTCACATACATATCCGCTCTATCACCTCCTTAGAGGAGCCTTTTACCTCAGACATGTCGACACACGCGTACCGACACACCACACACACAGGGGATGCTCTATTTGAAGACAGTTCCCCCACAAGGCCCTTTGGAGAGACAGAGAGAGAGAGTATGCCAGCACACACCCCAGCGCTATATAACCCAGGGATTACACTACAACTCAGTGTTTACCCAGTAGCTGCTGTATATACAATTTTTGCGCCTAAATTTATGTGCCCCCCCCCTCTCTTTTCACCCTTTGTGTACCAGGATACTGCAGGGGAGAGCCTGGGGAGCTTCCTTCCAGTGGAGCTGTGAAGAGAAAATGGCGCTGGTGTGCTGAGGAAGAAGGCCCCGCCCCCTCAGCGGCGGGCTTCTGTCCTGTTTCTGACTAAAAATGGCGGGGGTTTTACACATATACAGTCACAGACTGTATTATGTGTATTTTTATGCCAAAGGTATTTTTATTGCTGCCCAGGGCGCCCCCCCCAGCGCCCTGCACCCTACAGTAACCGGAGTGTGTGGTGTGCTGTGGGAGCAATGGCGCACAGCTACGGTGCTGTGCGCTACCTTGATGAAGACAGGAGTCTTCTGCCGCCGATTTCATCGCTTCTCTTGTGTCTTCTGGCTCTGCAAGGGGGACGGCGGCGCGGGCCCGGAACAGACGATCGAGGTCAGGCCCTGTGTTCGAACCCTCTGGAGCTAATGGTGTCCAGTAGCCTAAGAAGCACAAGCTAGCTGCAAGCAGGTAGGTTTGCTTCTCTCCCCTCAGTCCCACGTAGCAGTGAGTCTGTTGCCAGCAGATCTCACTGAAAATAAAAACCTAACAAATACTTTTTTTCTAGCAAGCTCAGGAGAGCCCACTAGGAGCACCCAGACCTGGCCGGGCACAGATTCTAACTGAGGTCTGGAGGAGGGGCATAGAGGGAGGAGCCAGTGCACACCAGATAGTACCTAATCTTTCTTTTAGAGTGCCCAGTCTCCTGCGGAGCCCGTCTATTCCCCATGGTCCTTACGGAGTTCCCAGCATCCACCACGGACTACGAGAAATAGAATTACCAGTGAGTAAATTCTTATTTTTTTTGTATTGGAGGAGGGAAATGTTGATGGAGCCGCACATACATGTTAGCAGGAAGTAAACAGACCACTTGATTTTTTTCTAATCATTACTCTTTCTAGATTCCAATCATTCTCATATCCTACAGACACAATAATTGGCAGCCAGGCAGAATGTCTTTAGCAGGAAGTAAACAGACCACTTGATTTTTTTCTAATCATTACTCTTTCTAGATTCCAATCATTCTCATATCCTGCAGACAATACAAATTACAATGTTATTGATAACTATTTTACCTTTCTTCTCTATACAACATTACAAGAAGAACACAATTGAGTTGCGTAAAAAGCTTTTAATATGTTGGCATTGAATTTTTAAAAAAACATTGACAAAATGAATGTCAGTATTGTTGGGACATGTTTGTGTGTGTTAAAAATTAGTAAGAATGTTATTACACATGATGCAGAAACCAACAAATAAGAACTTTTTAACCAAAAAACAAAGAATGTGTATAATAATGTATATATGTGGCAAACTGTGTATTTACTTAGACATCAGCAAGTTTACTGCATCAAACAGTAGGAAATAAATTATTTCTGATTACAGTAAGTTTGTGTCCCTTAAATATGATGGAGCATCACACATAGGGACACATGTATTCCTCAAGGCTAACATATTATATGTTGAGGAGTGTTTTTTGGGAACACAGGTTCTCAAACTTGGCCCTCAGGACCCCACACAGTGCATGTTTTGCAGGTCTACTCACAGAATCACAAGTGACATAATTAGCTCCACCTGTGAACCTTTTAACATATGTCTGTGAGTAATTCATACACCTGTGCTTCTACTGGGTTACGTGAAAAACATGCACTGTGTGTGGTCCTGAGGGCCGAGTTTGTGAACCTGTGCATTAGGACGTTACACACAATGATAAAGTAAAATACTAAATGGATTATGTGTGCTTGTAATAAATTAGCACTGCAAGTTTACGATCACTTATCCAGACTTAATGCATGCCACTCATAATCTGTTGTTTTGAGTTTTAAAATACACACAATACACATGCGACATTTGTTTTGCATAAAGCGAGGGTATGTTTGTATGTGTCAAGGAGACAGACACATTCTGAGTAATAGTTTTGCCAATAAAAATTAAAAAACATCTATTTATGATTACACAACAAATGAAATAAGCAAACCAAACTTACCTTAGAAATAGCGAGTGATGAGCTCTTGCCTAACCTGCCTCCTACATCTGTACTCCAAGTATCACCAGATGTCTCTAATTCCTCTGCTTGCTGGCTGCTTTCTTCCTCCTCCTCCACCTCAACATGTGGCAGATGTTGTTGCAAACACATGTTATGAAGAAAGCAGCAGCAGAACACAATTTGAGTCACCTTGGAGGGACTATACAACAAAAGGCCACCAGACTTATCCAGACACCGAAACCTAGATTTCAGCACACCAAAACATCTTTCTATCACATTCCGCGTGGACTTATGTGCATGATTGTAATTGTGTTCAGCAGGGGTATCAGGTCGGGACAATGGAGTTAGAAGCCAAGAGAAACAGCCATATCCTCCATCACCTAAAAGACAGATATAGTAACGTGATTCATGTTAAGATACAGCAACACATAAGTAACACACTGTGGGGCAGATGTATTAACCTGTACAAGGCATAAGGAAGTGATAAACCAGTGATATGTGCAAGGTAATAAAGGCAGCAGACAATCTGATCCTAAATGTTCATTTACATATTGGAGCTGATTGGCTGGTGCCTTTATCACCTTGCACATATCACTGGTTTCTCACTTCCTTATGCCTTCTACAGGTTAATACATCTGCACCTGTATTTGGACAAAGTATACGCAGGCCTACACATATCAAATTACATACCCAGCAGCCATCCATCTGGCATTTGTCCGTCCTCAAACTTATCAAAGAGGGATGACTGACTGAGGATGAAGGAGTCATGGCAGCCCCCAGGGTAACCAGCAACAACACTCATTATTTTGAGATTTGCATCACAACCCACCTGCACATTTGTGGAGTGTTCGAAATGGCGATTAGTATATATGTGCTGCCTGCCCCTAGGTGGTCTCAGCTGAATGTGTGTGCAATCTATGGCTCCAAGCACATTGGGCATGCCAGCCTGCTCATAGAAATCTACCCTGACGGCATGCCACTGAGACTCCTGGGTAGGGAAGCAGATTGAGGCCTCGATGTGGGGCTGCAAAACAGCCAACACCTGTGTGTATATTTTAAAGAACAATAAACATGAGATTTTAGGACAGAACTGGCCACCGAGAAATTAAAACAAACAAAAAACAGAAGAGGTAGTTAGGTATACATCACCTGTGTTAAGATTCTGGAAAATGAGGGCTGTGAGATTCCTATGACATCCCCAGACACAGCCTGAAAGCTGCCAGTAGCCATAAAGTGCAACACAGACAGGAGTTTGTGCAGGCCTGAGACAGAGCGAGAGCGTGCTGTCTCAGGGTCTAGGCCCAGTTTGACAAGGTCATACAGACGGAAAATGTTGTTACGATTTAGACGGAACATCTGTATGACCTTATCATCGGACAATGCGTTCAAGTTTAAACGCCCCCTAAAAAAACGAGGCCTGCGCAGCCTCCGCGGAACCTGTACAACCTGCTGACCATGTTCAGTTTCTTGGCCCTGGGTACTTACAGGCTGATGTCAGAGTCTGAGGAATCCCACAACACACAAAAGATCACTGGCCCACAGTCCTGCTGCCATTTCTGAGTGTAGGTGTATTGAAATGGGACTAACATCCTTTTATAGGCATCCTAATTCAGGTGTGATTGATTTTTGAGTTGCAACACATGTAAACACGATTGAAAAAAGCAGGTCTATTTTTTTGCCGCTTTTTTTACCGATTCGCAAAAAAATACGACCGCAATTGAGCACTCAGAAACTAACACCCAAATACGAATGAATAGTGAATTCCCGTATTGTATGAAATAACAGCCGCGTTTGACCAGTGGTCTATTCATTCGTATTTCGGAACTTTGCAAATCAAACCATTACGAATAGTCCAAACACTGCCGAGATTGGTGCTTAGTGAATTCCCGGATTGGGACTTAGAAAAAAACCCACAAATCGGACAAACTCGAATTCTTAGTAAATATTGGCCTATGGCCCTCATTCCGAGTTGTTCGCTCGCAAGCTGCTTTTAGCAGCATTGCACACGCTAAGCCGCCGCCTACTGGGAGTGAATCTTAGCTTAGCAAAATTGCGAACGAAAGATTCTCTAAATTGCGAATAGAAATTTCTTTGCAGTTTCTGAGTAGCTCGACACTCACTCTGCCACTGCGATCAGTTCAGTCAGTTTCGTTCCTGGTTTGACGTCACAAACACACCCAGCGTTCGCCCAGACACTCCCCCGTTTCTCCAGCCACTCCCGCGTTTTTCCCAGAAACTGCAGCGTTTTTTCACACACACCCATAAAACGGCCAGTTTCCGCCCAGAAACACCCACTTCCTGTCAATCACATTACGATCACCAGAACGAAGAAAAAACCTCGTAATGCCGTGAGTAAAATACCAAACTTCTTAGCAAATTTACTTGGCGCAGTCGCAGTGCGAACATTGCGCATGCGCAATTAGCTGGAAAATCGCTGCGATGCGAAGAAAATTACCGAGCGAACAACTCGGAATGACCACCTATGTGTACATGTTAAAAAGTGTGTGCAATGCTGACACAATAAAAAAAAGTTTAAAGCTCCTTTGAGTATTTATTGGTCACTGGACTTGCCGTTGCCCGATGTAGGAGGAGAAAGTTGCTTTACTAATTATCCCTAAGCCTACCTTAATCCACTGGCACACCTCAGTTTGTGGTGTGGTGTCTTTCCCAGCTAGCACCGTCCATCTGTCCGGAAGTGTTGATGATGCCACTTCCAGTATGATATGATTCCGATTCCCAGCAACCAATGCATTTTGTGCTTATCGCACTCTGTCAAGGATGCATTCCTGATCACTGGGTGCATATTTAAAAGAAAAAAAGTTTCAACAACATCATTGTTCCTTATTAAAGAGTTCAAGGCTGGATCTAGATGTTTTGAAACTGCAAGCACATGTGCTTATTAAGAGTTCAGCATTGCATTTCTTTGTATTTGTAATTACATGTTTTTCAAATAAATATATAAATATGTACTGTATATGTAAAAAGTTGTGTGTGCGTCTAACTTAAATTCTTTATAAAAATGCGTTAAGCTCAATATCTAAATTTAAGCTATTTTGTGTTAATGTTTTTAGTTTGTATATCCATTTGGTCTGATTTTTTCAACTACAGTGAGTTACCAAATCCCCTTCTCTCTAGTCAGTTGCTTTAAATTTAAAACCACTGGGGTTTCTTTCATGTTTTTCAGAAAAATGTTTTGATGCACTGTGTGTACAAAGGCCCTCATTCCGAGTTGTTCGCTCGCTAGCTGCTTTTAGCAGTAGTGCAAACGCTAAGCCGCCGCCATCTGGGAGTGTATCGTAGCTTAGCAGAAGTGCAAACGAAAGTATCGCAGCATTGCTACAAAAAAAGATTGTGCAGTTTCAGAGTAGCTCGAGACTTACTCCTAGCTTGCGATCACTTCAGTCTGTTTAGTTCCCGTTTTGACGTCACAAACACGCCCTGCGTTCGGCCAGCCACTCCCCCGTTTCCCCAGCCACTCCTGCGTTTTTAATTGGCATGCCTGCGTTTTTACACACACTCCCCGAAAAATGCTCAGTTACCACCAAGAAACACCCACTTCCTATCAATCACTCTACGACCAGCAGTGCGGCTGAAAAGCGTCGCTAGACTTTGTGTGAAACTGCATTGGCTTTTGTGAAAGTACGTCGCGCGTGCGCACTGCGCACCATACACATGCGCAGAAGTGCCGATTTTTAGCCTGATCGCTGTGCTGCGAACAACGGCAGCTAGCGATCAACTCGGAATGACCCCCAAAGTCTCTTTTTTATATTATATACATGTTCTGCTAGACAAATTTTTAGTTTTCTCTTCACTTACCTACATACTGCAATCCGCAGGGACATTGCAGGAGGCAAATGACTCCTTCTGTTTCACATGTTAGGTGCTGTTTAATTTTAATTTCTTTATTAGTTTAAGCTGATTCAAATGTGGTGATTGGCTTTGTGGTCTTTTTTTCTATTGAGTTTTTACAGCAAACATAGTTGAGGAATTTAAAAAAGTCATTCATGCTAGTCTCCATTTCTTGTTTGTTCTCTGGGGAAGATAGCTTTTGGTTAATTCTTGTTTTAAATTCTTTGCACGTGTATAAATGATTTTTGGTTTATTTGAAACAATTGATTTGAGGTCGTTATCCAGCATCAATATGTGCCAGTGTCTTCTAAATTATTTCAATTTGATGGTGATTTGAGTAATATTGTGTGACTGTATTCATACTCCCTTCATCTCTTTCTTTTTGTTTGTAATTTACCAGCTCTGCTCTGTTCAATTTCAACACTTTTTCTAGATCCTTCTTTAAGATTTCATTTTTCTAACCGGTTTTCAAATATCTTCATCAATTGTTTGCTTTGTTCCTGGAAAGTTCTTTCGTATAATTTATTTTTATCCTTCATAGTTGGCCTCCAGGGATATTTTTCAACCAATTTCTGTGGTGACTGCGGTTTTATGGAAGAATATTGTATCCATCTACTTCTTTGGTATGAGTTCTTGTGTGTATTTCTTTATTTTCTATTTAAATTTCCAAATCTAGGAATACAACCAAATTTTTGTTTGTTGTCGTTGTGAATTCTATACCTAATTGTTACTATTCATGTACTGAATTAAGTATTCCAATTCTTTTTCAGGGTCTTCCCAGAGAAAAAAACGATAGGTCATCTATTTGCCTGTTCCAGCATATGATGGTTTCTCTGAAGGTGTTGTTTGTCCAAATTTTATCATCCTCCCATTTTGATACAAATTGGCATAGCTGGGAGTCACTGGTGTGCCCATGGAGGTTCCCTTTGTTTGCCGATAGAACTTGCTGTCATACCAAAATAAGTTGTGGGTCAGTATGTATTCTATATGGTCCATTATCACATTTATTTGTGTGTTTGGAAAATCCATTTGTGTTAATCAGTAATGCCTAGTGTGCTCACAACTAAGTGTATGTTTATAGTGTATGTTTATACAGGTATATAATTACTTCACATCACTAGTACATAAAGTGTATGAGTCCTTCCATTCAATTTTCTTTAGTATTTGTAGAATGTAGAATGTATCTTTCAGATAACTTTTCTGTTTGTGCACAGGTATTGATTACTATAGATAGATTTGAGGTAAGTGATGCATTCCAGAAATGATTGGTCGTCCTGTGGCTCTTTTATATTCCTATATTTTTGGGGTAAATAGTAAAATGTTGGAATTCTGGTGTTGTTAATTTTTACATTTATATTCATTTTCATTAATTATTCCTAGTATCTCTCCTTCATCTAATTGGACTATGAGCTCTTCTTGATTATTTGTCCGGTCTTTACTTTTTTTTTTATACAGTATATATGTTTTTGTATCTGAAATGAGTCGTTCTACTTCTTTTGTATATTGTTCTTTATCCAGCGCTACCAATCTTTCTCCCTTATCTGCTGGCTTTATTACCAATGATTTATCTTATTTTAGGTATTTTAATGCTTGTTTTTCTTTCATTGTGAGATTTTATTTTGTTTGCTTTTTCTCAGGAAGATTTGTTATTTCTTCTTCTATCAGTCTTTGGAAAGTTTCCAAATGGGGACCTTTGATATGGGCTGGGTAAAATGTAAAGGTCGGTCTGAGGTTTGTGTGTTGATATTCACAATCTGATATGACCGATGTTGTTTGAGGATCTCTTAGGAAGTATTTTTGATGCAGAATTTTCTCACATATTTTTGTACATCTACATAGAGGTCAAATTTGTTCACTGTCGAGTGTGGGACAAATTTGAGTCCCTTTTTAAACAAGCTAATTGGTTTTGAATGTAGAAGTTTACTGCTTATAGTGAATATGGTCTCTTTCTTTTTGTGGTGATGTTATTGTTTTCTTGTTCTTCTTCCCTCCTCTGGTGTCTCTTTTTCTATATTGCAGCCTGTTTTCTGTTTCTTGTAAGGTGTTTTACGTTGTCTGGTGGTCTGTTCTCTCTCCACATCAGTTCTAAAAATCTTATTATTCTTCTTGGTGTGGTTTTTATTGTGTCAGCATTTTACACACCTGTTAACATGTATACATACTGTGCTCTAAAATTCCCCTATTGATGTAGGCTGAAGCTTACTCAGGGTGGCATTTGGATCTGGAAACCTGGGCCCAGTAAGTCTATGTCATATAATGCAGATCCTGGACCTGTCACCCCTTCAAAATAGGGGTGACACGTTCCAGTTTTTAAGAATGGTGCCACCCCTGCTCCGTCCAGGGGCGTTTCTACAGAGAAGGGGGCCCGTGTGCACATCTGGGTGGGCCCCCTCCTCTGTATGGCGCTGTAGACTCCGGCATTGTGCTGGAGTCTACTGCGCATGCGCAGGTCTCCGGAAACATGGTGCTCGCCATGATCCAGAGACCAATTTGGCTACAGCGCATGCGCGGCGGCCATTTTGGTGGCGATTTCCGCCGCGATTGCGCTGGACTCCGGAAAGGTAAGTATTAAAATGGGTGCAATGGGTGCGGTGTGGGCCCCCCCTGGACCCAGGGCCCTGTGTGCACTGCACCTATTGCACCCATTATAGAAACGCCAATGGCTCCGTCCCTCTAAACGCTGCAGCAGATTAATCATGCTGTGGCTGACAGTGAGCTGAGAGCAATATCACAAGACCTGTTCTGCAGATGCGCAGAATGGGTCTTGCACCAACGCAGATCCCTGTCATGACTAAGGTTTTGTGAACCCGGCGCTAGCGAAGTCTGCGCGGGCGACTGGAGGACTACACGAATACCACCACTGACCTGGTTTGGAAGTGTTGTGGACTCGGGGTCTCTTCCGGTGACTGGGAAGAGGAACCGCGGCAGAGATGGCCGAATCCAGGTTCTCCTCATGCAGGATGAGGTCGGCAGACAGGAAGCACGTGTGGGCGCTGAAGGTCTCCTGAAAGACAGAACTGGAAAGGCGCTGATGAATCAGTGAAGAATAACAGGTACAACTGTGCTAAAGGGCACGGGGTGCTTGGGGACACTGAGATGCTTGGAGACACTGAGGTGCTTGGAGACACTGAGGTGCTTGGAGACACTGAGGTACTTGGAGACACTGAGGTGCGCAGAGGCACTGAGGTGCGTAGAGGCACTGAGGTGCGTAGAGGCACTGAGGTGCGTAGAGACACTGGGGTGCATAGAGACACTGAGGTGCGTAGAGGCACTGAGGTGCGTGGAGGCACTGAGGTGATTGGAGGCACTGAGGTGCGTAGAGACACCGAGGTGCATGGAGACACTGGGGTGCGTAGAGACACTGGGGTGCGTAGAGACACTGGGGTGCATAGAGACACTGGGGTGCTGAGGCACGGAGGTGCTGGAAGCACGGAGATGCTGAGGCACGGAGGTGCTGGAAGCACGGAGATGCTGAGGCACGGAGGTGCTGAGGCACGGAGGCACGGAGGTGCTGGAAGCACGGAGGTACTGAGGCACGGAGGTGCTGAAAGCACGGAGGTGCTGAGGCACGGAGGTGCGGAGGCACGGAGGCACGGAGGTGCTGGAAGCACGGAGGTACTGAGGCACGGAGGTGCTGGAAGCACGGAGGTACTGAGGCACGGAGGCACGGAGGTGCTGGAAGCACGTAGGTGCTGAGGCACGGAGGTGCAGAGGCATGGAGGCACGGAGGTACTGAGGCACGGAGGTGCTGGAAGCATGGAGGTACTGAGGCACGGAGGCACGGAGGTGCTGGAAGCACGGAGGTGCAGAGGCACGGAGGTGCTGGAAGCACGGAGGTACTGAGGCACGGAGGTGCTGGAAGCACGGAGGTACTGAGGCACGGAGATACTGAGGTACTGGGATACGGGAGCTCTGGAGATCACAACCTTAGGGAGCTCAGCTAGAATGCTCACACATAGCTGTGTGTGACACAAGGAACTGGCCCCGTTTCTAACTCAGCCTCCTGATTTATGCTTCCTGGTCCTTGGTGATTGGTGAGCAGGATTAGGTGATGCAGAGAGTCTCAGGCTGGCAGAGGATTGAACAACTCTGGGTCAGGTGAACAGTCACTGTCATGTGACTACTCTAGCCAAGGCTGTGATGTAGAATGAGGCCTAGCAGGCCGAGAGAACACTGAAGCCTGGACTTCTGCAAAACACAGGATGCTGGCTTTTAGACCTAAAGTTCAGATTACTGAATTCAGCCTCACACAGGAGATCACCACAGGTGGAGCTAATTAACTATTACCTCTCAGGCAGAAAACTCAGGAAAACTCAGTGCTGACAAGCTGTTTAACTCCGTGAGTAAAAAGACACAGGATCCAGGACAGATGGCAGGGGTAAGTCACCAAATATAAAACCTACAGTCAGGATTGTGACAGTATCCCCCTCTTCAAGGGTGGACTCCGGACACCCATCTTGAATCTTAGAGGAACTTGAGAAATTCATACAGAAGAATTTAGGACCTTCGTTGATGCAGATTCCAAAGGTTTAGGACTAAATTCTTTAACTACAGCGTTACTAAAAGTCTGTAAGTCATGGAACACAGGATCATTACTCTCAAAGAGCATGTTGGCCCACTCCAAAGCTCTTCCTCTGAATGCCAGGAACAGATATCGAGTAATGTTGGAAGGAGTTACTGCACCTGAAGGATCAGACTCCATCCGAGAGAGAAATTGTTCAACCAGAGCGGCATATTGCAATAAATCTCCATCAAAGTAAATAGGTGGAAAACCATCAGACGAAAGCTTAGAGGATGAAACTGAAGAAAGCTTTGGCTGGACGAGTAGGACTGGATTGGATCCGAGGATACTTGAATTGGCTGGAGCCAAAGGAGACTGACCAGGCTGGTCCTGGAGTATTGCTGGACCGGCTGGAACCGGGACGGACTGACCAGGCGGAGCCTGGAGTATTGCTGGACCGGCTGGAACCGTGATGGACTGACCAGGCAGGGCCTGGAGTATTGCTGGACCGGCTGGAACCGGGACGGACTGACCAGGCAGGGCCTGGAATATTGCTGGACCGGCTGGAACCGGGACGGACTGACCAGGCAGGGCCTGGAGTATTGCTGGACCGGCTGGAACCGGGACGGACTGACCAGGCAGGGCCTGGAGTATTGCTGAACCGGCTGGAACCGGGACGGACTGACCAGGCTGGGCCTGGAGTATTGCTGGACCGGCTGGAACCGGGACGGACTGACCAGGCTGGACCTGGAGTATGGCTGGACCGGCTGGAACCGGGATGGACTGAGCCCTTTCTTCACGGGGCTGAACTAAGGCAGGAGCCCCCTCTTCACGGGGCTGGGCTGAGGCAAGAGCCCCCACTTCACGGGGCTGGGCTGAGGCAAGAGCCCCCTCTTCACGGGGCTGGGCAGCACTCTGTAGAATCTCTGGCTGGGCAGCACTCTGTAGAATCTCTGGCTGGGCAGCACTCTGTAGAATCTCTGGCTGGGCAGCACTCTGTAGAATCTCTGGCTGGGCAGCACTCTGTAGAATCTCTGGCTGGGCAGCACTCTGTAGAATCTCTGGCTGGGCAGCACTCTGTAGACTCTCTGGCTGGGCAGCACTCTGTAGACTCTCTGGCTGGGCAGCACTCTGTAGACTCTCTGGCTGGGCAGCACTCTGAAGACTCTCTGGGGCTGGACGCTCTGAACCCCTCACTGGGGCTGGACGCTCTGAAGACGCCCCTCCTGGGGCTGGACGCTCTGAAGACGCCCCTCCTGGGGCTGTGGACACGGACTCCTCTGTGACTGTAAATGGCTTGAACATTCTTCTCTGGACACCCAACTTGGGATAAGGTCTTTTAACCACTGGACCCCAGTCATAAATTTGAGTCTCTCTCAGAAGAGTAGCCTTCTTGATACCCCCGTCAGCAGCAGAAGGATCGGATACTGTGGATGACTTGTAGACATGAGCACTATGATACTGAGATTTGTCACTATTACCTGGCTTGCGAAGAATGCAGTCTTTAACAAAATGACCAGAATTTCCACAGTAAAGACAGAGATGTAGCTCCTTACGCCGCTGACGTTAAGCTTCAGAGAGCTTGGGCCGTGGATAGCTCTGATGAAAAACTTTCCCTTGCGCAGAGGAAGAGACTCTATTAACTGGATGGGACAAAACAGGATCAACAACGTTGGTAGTATTCCTGAGGAGATCAGGCATCACAGAGAGAATACTAGGCAAAAGTTCTTGTAACTGTAGTAACATCTGGTAGAAAATCTGCAATTGGTCAGGAGTCTTAGAGCAGAAGGTCAGAGAATCTCTGGAGAAAGAATTCCGCTGCAGACACTGTGCCAATTGATGCTGAGTCGACTCCAGACCTTCCAAGCGTCCTGCAATATTGCTTAGGAGGTCCTGCGTCAGACAAACACTTTCGGCCGGGTCCATGTGGCCAGTTCCTACTGTCATGACTAAGGTTTTGTGAACCCGGCACTAGCGAAGTCTGCGCGGGCGACTGGAGGACTACACGAATACCACCACTGACCTGGTTTGGAAGTGTTGTGGACTCGGGGTCTCTTCCGGTGACTGGGAAGAGGAACCGCGGCAGAGATGGCCGAATCCAGGTTCTCCTCATGCAGGATGAGGTCGGCAGACAGGAAGCACGTGTGGGCGCTGAAGGTCTCCTGAAAGACAGAACTGGAAAGGCGCTGATGAATCAGTGAAGAATAACAGGTACAACTGTGCTAAAGGGCACGGGGTGCTTGGGGACACTGAGATGCTTGGAGACACTGAGGTGCTTGGAGACACTGAGGTGCTTGGAGACACTGAGGTGCTTGGAGACACTGAGGTGCGTAGAGGCACTGAGGTGCGTAGAGGCACTGAGGTGCGTAGAGGCACTGAGGTGCATAGAGACACTGGGGTGCGTAGAGACACTGGGGTGCGTAGAGACACTGAGGTGCGTAGAGGCACTGAGGTGCGTGGAGGCACTGAGGTGATTGGAGGCACTGAGGTGCGTAGAGACACTGAGGTGCGTGGAGACACTGGGGTGCGTAGAGACACTGGGGTGCGTAGAGACACTGGGGTGCGTAGAGACACTGGGGTGCTGAGGCACGGAGGTGCTGGAAGCACGGAGATGCTGGAAGCACGGAGATGCTGAGGCACGGAGGTGCTGAGGCACGGAGGCACGGAGGTGCTGGAAGCACGGAGGTACTGAGGCACGGAGGTGCTGAAAGCACGGAGGTTCTGAGGCACGGAGGTGCAGAGGCACGGAGGCACGGAGGTGCTGGAAGCACGGAGGTACTGAGGCACGGAGGTGCTGGAAGCACAGAGGTACTGAGGCACGGAGGTGCTGGAAGCACGGAGGTGCTGAGGCACAGAGGTGCTGGAAGCACGGAGGTACTGAGGCACGGAGGTGCTGGAAGCACGGAGGTACTGAGGCACGGAGGCACGGAGGTGCTGGAAGCACGGAGGTGCTGAGGCACGGAGGTGCTGGAAGCACGGAGGTACTGAGGCACGGAGGTGCTGGAAGCACGGAGGTACTGAGGCACGGAGGTACTGAGGCACGGAGATACTGAGGTACTGGGATACGGGAGCTCTGGAGATCACAACCTTAGGGAGCTCAGCTAGAATGCTCACACATAGCTGTGTGTGACACAAGGAACTGGCCCCGTTTCTAACTCAGCCTCCTGATTTATACTTCCTGGTCCTTGGTGATTGGTGAGCAGGATTAGGTGATGCAGAGAGTCTCAGGCTGGCAGAGGATTGAACAACTCTGGGTCAGGTGAACAGTCACTGTCATGTGACTACTCTAGCCAAGGCTGTGATGTAGAATGAGGCCTAGCAGGCCGAGAGAACACTGAAGCCTGGACTTCTGCAAAACACAGGATGCTGGCTTTTAGACCTAAAGTTCAGATTACTGAATTCAGCCTCACACAGGAGATCACCACAGGTGGAGCTAATTAACTATTACCTCTCAGGCAGAGAACTCAGGAAAACTCAGTGCTGACAAGCTGTTTAACTCCGTGAGTGAAAAGACACAGGATCCAGGACAGATGGCAGGGGTAAGTCACCAAATATAAAACCTACAGTCAGGATTGTGACAATCCCACACCACTGGATTTGTATGTTGAGCTTACATACAAATCTGAATTAGGCCCTAAGTCTCTAAGGCTAACAGGCAGAGTGGGGCCCAGCTTACAAACGTGCTGTCGCAAATCATTTGACGGGACAAATTAACTCATATTTGCAAGTCATCCTATTGTAGAAACATGCAGCCAAACGGGACCAAGCTTGCATGAAAGACCAGTCCTGCTCATGAGGGACCAAACAAAAGTTTATTTTACCGCATCTTTTTGCTAATACTTTCACTACAAATAACATGAAGCACATAACCATTTGCATGAAACATTGAGGCCACAGAAAGAGAATATTGATGCAAACTTAGTGGTTTATCAATCACCCCAACATCTAGGGATTTTAAGTGAATCGTACAATCAATATAAAAAAAACATAGTACAGTATGTTATGGTCTATATAAAACTAAGTTCTAAAGGGAAATAATACATCACATCATTTGGTTATCTTGTAGTGGTACAATGTAAAACATTTTTGCAACTTGCTTGTATTAATTACCATGGAAACAAGTTCTTACTGAAATTTTCTCCCTGATGGCGTTTGCTTTTGGTCTCTGTAAAATGACTCACCACAGGCTCACTTAAACCTTAAAAGAATTGAGCTAAAATTAAGCTGAAGAAATCCTGCCAACTCCTATGTAGACATAAACTGAAGTGCATTACCATAGCTTTAAAATGGCATAAATTTTTCAGTGCTGACACTTAAATGAAGCAGTTATTAAATCAATCACTCTAATGTCCTGGAGATTATCAGGGCTGACAAGAGAAATCTAGGCCCCGGTACAACAACTTCTTGGGTCCCCCTGCCCCCACTGGAGGGGGTGTGACCACAGCATGCTGAGGGCATGGCCATCCCTTTTTGGGGGCGTGTCTAGCACATGAGAAGCACCCACTCACAGGAGCATGGCATACCTCCCAGCCAGGGCAGTAGAGAACCTGGCTGGGCCCCGGTACTTTTAAGGGGGGCATGGTCTAATAAAAGGTGGTGTGGACCTGGGCCCCCACTGGGCCCCTCTATCAGACCTGGGCCCAGGTAATTTGTACCCTCCCCCCTCCCTCTCAACACCACTGGAGATTATACAGCACAATGTCTAACAAGAAAACCTGTTCTACGGCTTTGAAACTGGACATCCAAACCAGAACCTTTCAAGTTTTGCTTTCCTCATTTAATAATTGGTATCAAAATGATATTGTATGACGATGGGCATGACAAGGCGGCCATACACTGTACAATGATCAGCCAATTATCATCAACTGATAGGGCAGATAATTGCACAGTGTATAGCTGTAACTGAGCACCAATTATCACTCTGTCAGGAATCTTTCAGCATGCCTGGCAGATGTGATCATTTGTAATGTGCATAAATCTATATATCAAAAGATATATGAGCAGGCAATAAGGCGCTGCTACGGTTGTTCTACCAGGCAGCTGTTAATTAGGAGATAATCAGCCTCCAAAAGACAAAACTAGTAACTTGATAAGTTATAAATTGACATAGGTGGTATCATTAAATAAATCAATCTTCACAATTTATTTGTCACATATAAAAACCATTTCATACAAAATACACAATGGCCTTAAAAAACAATATCTGGTTAGTCAATATATAACTAGTCTCTTGGGCATGACTAGTACAATCCCAAATGAGAAGCCCAGAGGAGACATGTACCCAGTTTAAGGTATTTACACACTTTGGTGGTAGTTCTTTATGTCCAAATTAGCAATGGTCCAAGGCGGCTCTGGGGTCCAATGCAGAAACAATGATGACCTTGTCCCACCTTTGTGATTCTGGAAGTCCCACGTGGTAAACTGTGTCCAGATGTGATAAGTTGTGCTTGGCAGCAGATACCGTCACCAACATCCAGAAAAGGAGATTTATGGTAAGACTTACCATTGTTAAATCTCTTTCTGCGAGCTACACTGGATTCCACAGGGAATAACATCGGGGGTGTAGAGACTAAAAACCAGCAGCCCTCTTGACCATGGTCCGGCTCCTACCGCACCAAACAAAAAAATCTGACTTGCCTGAGCAAGGAGGCGGGAATATATGAACGGGCCCGTTGCATGCTGGGAGGCCGGAAAAGCTTTGACCGATTGGTGCAAATCCACTGTCGCTTCATCATATCCCATTGTTATCCTGTGGATAACCCGTGGACCATGCCGGAAGAAATCTCTGCTTTTACATTTGGAGTGAAATATATTCTGGCCAAACACTGTAATTCACCATCAGACAGACAAACCAATTATGTGATGTTGCCCTACAAAGTAATTGGTTTTTCTGCAGCGGGGTACACTGCTATTCCACAGGGAATAACATTAGGGGTGTAGAGTTGGATCTTTATCCGAGGCACCAACAAGATAAAGCTTAGACTGTTCCCAGGATGCACTGCACTGCCTCCTCTATATCCCCGCCTCCAGGCACTGGAGCTCAGTTTTGTTAACCAGTCCAATGCAGTAGCAGGTAAAAGAGACGACAGTAGTTAGTAACCACAGACAACCACATTCTCACAACAGGAGAAGGTACCAGCGGCTAATGCCATACAAACCCAAAGAAGCTAAGTGTGTCAGGGTGGGCGCCCTGTGGAATCCAGTGTACCTCGCAAAAAGAGATTTAACAATGGTAAGTCTTACCATAAATCTCCTTTTCTGCAGCAGGGTACACTTGTATTCCACAGGGAATAACATCGGGGATGTCCTAAAGCAATTCCTCATGGGAGGGTATGCACTGTAGCAAGCACAAGAATCCAAAGGAAGCATCTTGGGAGGTGGAAGTATCAAAGGCATAGAACCTGATGAACATGTTCACTGAGGACCACGTAGCCGCCTTGCACAATTGTTCTAGAGACGCGCCACGGCGGGCCGCCCAAGAAGGTCCAACAGACCGAGTAGAATGGGCCTTGATAGTAGCAGGAGCTGGAAGACCAGCCTGTACATAAGCTTGTGCAATCACCATTCTAATCCATCTGGCCAAGGTCTGCTTATTCGCAGGCCAGCCACATTTGTGAAAACCAAAAAGGACAAAGAGAGAATCTCCTAAGAGAGGCGGTTCTCTTCACATATATATGGAGAGCCCGTACCACATCTAAAGACAGTTCTTTGGAGGACAAACCAGGAGAGATAAAGGCCGGAACCACACTCTCTAGGTTAAGTTGGAAATACGACCACCTTCGGCAGATAACCAGGGCGAGTTCTAAGAACCACACAGTCACTGTGAAAAATCAGAAAGGCGGACCGACAGGATAAGGCACCTTTCTAGCAGAGGCAATAGCCAGCAAAACCAAGACCTTAAGTGTAAGCCATTTAAGGTCCACAGACTCAAGAGGTTCAAACGGAGATTCTTGTAGGGCATCCAGAACAACCGACAAATCCCAAGGAGCCACAGGAGGGACATAGGGAGGTTGAATCCATAAAACGCCCTGAGTGAAAGTATGAATGTCAGGCAGACAAATTTTCTCTGAAACCGACAAGGCTGAAATATGAACCTTGAGGGAGGTCAGACGAAGGCCTAAGTCCAGGCCCTGTTGCAGAAAAGCCCAAAGTTTGGCAGTACTGAACTTGTATGCATCATTATTCTTGGCCGCACACCAGATGAAGTAAGAATTCCAGACCCTATAATAAATCTGAGCCGAAGCCTGTTTGCAGGCTTTCAACATAGTTTGAATGACCGCCTCAGAAAATTCCTTGGCCCTCAGAACTGAAGCTTCAAGAGCCACACCGTCAAAGTCAGTCGCCCAGATCTTGGTATACACAAGGGCACTGAACGAGGAGGTCTGGGTGTTGCGGAAGTAGAAGAGGACGCTCTATCAAGAGACCCTGCAGGTGTGAAAACCAATGCCGTCTGGGCTACGCTGGAGCGATTAGAAGTAGTAATCCTCCTTCTTGCTTGAACTTCCTTATCACCCTGGGCAGGAGTGACACTGGAGGGAACACGTATGGCAGCCAAATGTTCCATGGAATAGCCAGGGCATCCACGAACGCTGCTTGAGGATCCCTTGTCCTTGCTCCGAAGACCGGAACCTTGTGATTGTGTCGAGACGCCATCAGGTCTACATCTGGTAGGCCTCACTTGTCCACTAGGAGTTGAAAGACTTCCGGATGAAGGCTCCACTCTCCAGCATGTACGTCCTGATGACTGAGGAAGTGCGCTTCCCAGTTGAGGACCCCTGGAATGAACACTGCTGATATGGCTGGCATAGAAGAATCTTTGACACTTCCATCATTGCCATGCGGCTTCGAGTGCCGCCTTGATGATTTATGTTAGAGATGAGCGGGTTTAGATTTACTCGGTTCTTAACACCAGAATTATCGCAAGTTCTTTTTTTCTGGATTTTTCTTATTGGCTAACCAAAACACATGACGTCCGTGAGCCAATAAGGAGATTCGGGTAAATCCGAGTAAAACCAAACCTGCTCATCTCTAATTTACACCGTGGTGGCATTGTCCGACTGTACTTGAACAGGCCTGTTCTGTACCAGAGGCAGGGACAGTTTCAGAGCATTGTACACTGCCCGCAACTCCAGAATGTTTATCGGAAAGAGAGATTCCTCCCTGGTCCACCGACCCTGAAGAGAGTGTTGCGTCAACAAAGCGCCCCAACCCCGCAGACTGGCATCCGTCGTTAGGAGGATCCAGTTGGAGATCCAGAAGGGACGACCCCTGCTCAATTGTTGGTCCTGGAGCCACCAGCTCAGAGACAGATGAACTTCCGGAGTCAAGGAAATCTGAGACCTGATCTGGTGAGGCAGGCCGTCCCACTTGGAAAGGATTAACTGCTGCAAAGGGCGAGAATGAAATTGAGCGTACTCTACCATGTCAAAAGCTGACACCATGAGGCCTAGTACTTGCATCGCCGAGTGTATCGACACACGAGGGCGAGAGAGGAAGCATCGTATCCTGTCCTGAAGTTTCAGGACCTTCTCCCGAGACAAGAACAACCGTTGGTTGTGTGTGTCCAGTAACGCCCCCAGATGTACCATCTGAGCAGGAGCCAGCGAGGATTTCTTCCAGTTGATGAGCCACCCCGTGGGCTAGCAGGAATTGGACCATCAGTTCCAGATGACGGAGGAGAACCTGTGTCACGATCCGGGTATCTGGACGCCATTACTTGCCTTTCAGATGTCTCCTGAGGCTGGCTCAGCATTCCAAGGCCGGATCCCATCTGTCTCTACATGCTGCATATCCCTCCTGTCACGCTGAGACGCTGTCACAGCGCCGCCATGTTTGAATCCTGCATGGCGTCTCCCATCCTCCGCGGCCTCCGCCGCCGCTCCTGTGTTATAGTTGTCTTAGGATCTCCTGCTCTGTGCTGCCACGTCGCCATGGCAACCGGGAGGCAAGTGTTAGCGAAGTAACCTGAGCGCAGCTGATACTCCGGTCCGGGTTTTTACTGTGTAGTGGTTACAGGCTCTGTGCACGGCAGGGAATCCGGCGCTGGTTTTGTGCTCACAGTCTGTGAGGTCTGAGTGGGGCGTGGACAGCACCTGCTATATAAACCATCCTCTCAGGCTAGGCAAATGCTGCTGAATCTTTGTTTGTTAGTCAGTTCCAGAGAGTTAGCTAGTACTGTGTGACTTTGTATTTACTTGTTGCTTACTGCGAATAGGCCTTGGGATTCGGTACTTCATTCTGCCAATCCGGACCTAGCAGTAAGACTGGAGTCAGTTGTTTGACCTGCTGGGGTTCTTTTGCTATTCTGTGAACCCAGCAGGTTTGCGGCTGTACTCTCAGACCTGCTTGCTTAATCCTCCCTCACTGTGCAGGGCGTCCAGGTGTCAGTTTAGTGGCAGTAAGCTGAACCTGTGCCCTGCAAGTGGGGGTTAGGATTGTGGATACTCTCCTTGTGTCTATATTTCTATCTCTGACCAAGGAGTTTATTCCCACACCCGTTGGTAACCCTTTGGGGTTTTCTCTGTTGCTCTTAGCAACATCATTTCAGGTGCTCCACATGTTAAATCACTACACTTCGCTTCATTGTCCGCTCTATTCCATCTGAGCATTCCTGACACTAGGGAGACACCCAATTCCTGAGCCTTTGGGCTTCTCCGCTCACTTTGTGTTTATTAGTTATTCCATCACCTCCTGTGTATGTTATGTTATACTGTCTGTGAGTTCGTTTGCTTCGCTTCCCTCTCTGTTCATACACCGGTATACTCCTGTTAGCACTGGTGTGCGTAACATATTCAGCAGCCCTACTCCTGTTGAAATTTTGTGGGAATATGGAGCATACCCCTCAAAATACTTTGCAACAGGTGGTCGATCAGCAGAGCCGGCCTTAGGCATAGGCAAACTAGGCAATTGCCTAGGGCATCTGGTATGCCTAGGGGCACAAGCAGCTTCTGCTGATTAAAATGATATGTGGCATGCCTATATTCTGTGTGTAGCATTTCGTATGCAGATACAGCCACAGTCGTACACAGTATATAGGCATGCTGCATATCATTTTAATCAGCAGAAGCTGCTTGTGCATCCTAGCCACATAGCAATGCAAATAAGATGCATTTTCATAAAAAATAGGCACCCGACGTTAGCAGAGCTGCCAGTTGACTCACGCCAGGAACTATATGTGTCATTATTTGTATAAGGACATTAATAATGTGTAACATATGTGTAAGGGACATTATGTGTGTCGTGTATTTGGCCATTAACAATGTGCGACATATATATAAGGGAAATTAAGTGTATAAGGGCATTAATAAGGGTTGGTATAATGTGTAAGGCGCATTATGTTTATAAGGACATTAATAATGTGTGTCATATGTGTAAGGGGCATTACTGTGTGGTATTATGTGTATAAATGCATTACCAATGTGTGGCATTATGTGTATTAGGGGCTCTACTGTGTGGCGTAACGCATAGAAAGGGCACTACTCTGCGATCTGTGAATAAAGAGCAATATGGCGTGGTGTAATGTAATTAAGGAGCAATATGGTGTGGTGTAATGTGAATAAGAAGCAATATGATGTGATGTAATGAGAATAAAGAGCAATATGGTGTGGTGTAATGTGAATAAAGAGCAATATGGTGTGGTGTAATGTGAATAAAGAGCAATATGGTGTGGTGTAATGTGAATAAGAAGCAATATGGTGTGGTGTAATGAGAATATAGAGCAATATGGTGTGGTGTAATGTGAATAAGGAGCAATATGGTGTGGTGTAATGTGAATATAGAGCAATATGGTGTGGTGTAATGTGAATAAAGAGCAATATGGTGTGGTGTAATGTGAATAAGGAGCAATATGGTGTGGTGTAATGTGAATAAGGAGCAATTCAGTATGATTTTATGTGAATGAGGGGCACTAATGTGAGAAGTAACGTATATAAGGTAAATTGGCACTACTGTGTGATGTAATGTGAATAAGGGACACTATCGTATGATAAATTGTGAATAAAGTAGCACTACTGTGAGGCATAATTTCAATTGGGGGTACTATTGTGTGGCCATGCCCCTTGCCAGCAAAAACACATTCCTTTTTGGGCTGTGCGCCGAATGTGCTCACTGTTATTATTTAAATTACAGGGGGTAGGAAAACAAAAAAAAGGACTGCTATGGGTGGGGGTGATGGTGCTGGGAAAGGGGTGCAGGGTCAGAGGCGGAACTAGTGGTGGTGCTAGGGGGCACCAGCCAAAATCTTGCCTAGGGCAACATATTGGTTAGGGCCGGCTCTGTCGATCAGGTGCAGGTCCTGACTCGACAATATAATGAGATGTCCATTAAAATGAACACCCCGCAGGCCGCTAGCGGAGCTCCCGCAGCAGCAGCGGCAAGTTCAGGGGTTAAGGAGCCGAAAGTAAATCTCCCGGATCGTTTTTCTGGAGATCGCTCGCAGTTTTTTTGTTTCAAGGAGAGCTGAAAGCTATATTTCAGGCTTAGGCCCCAGTCTTCTGGGTCGGAGATTCAGCGGGTGGGCATGGTGATTTCCTTGCTACAAGGAGACCCACAGGTCTGGGCATATGGGTTACAGCCTGACTGTCCGTCGCTTAAAAGTGTTGATGCTTTTTTTACGGCACTGGGCATTTTGTATGATGACCCTGACAAGATGGCTTCAGCCGAGGCTCAGATTACGGTTCTTAAGCAAGGGCGACGGCCAGCTGAGGTTTATAGTACGGAGTTTCGGAGGTTGGCTCATGATACCCAGTGGAAAGACCCAGCCCTGAGAAACCAGTACCGAAGGAGCCTTTCTGACCAGATAAAGGACCAACTGGTACAATATCCCTCGCCTGATAGCTTAGATCAGCTCATGCAGTTATCCATCTGGGTGGATAGACGGCTGAGAGAGCGTAGGCTTGAAAGGGAGACCGCAGTTTCCTTTTTTCCCAAGGGAACCTCAGACTCTGAGGAATATTCCGAGGAGCCTATGCAGATTGGGGCTACCCGCCTCTCCTCGCGTGAGAAGACGCGGAGGAGACAGCAGGGTTTGTGTTTGTACTGTGGGAATAAAGGTCATGTTGTAGTATCATGCCCAGAAAAAACGGAAAACTTCAGGGCCTGAGGGTGATGGGAAATATCCTGTCAGGCCAGAAGTCAGAATTTCCTAAAAAGACTTTTCTCATTCCGGTGACTTTGGAGATCCTCGGTCAAACTGTCAAGACTGAGGCCTTTGTTGACAGTGGGGCCGATGGGGTTTTCATGGTCCGTCAATTCGCCCTGGAACACTCTGTTCCCTCAGTACCTTTGGCATCAGAGATTGAGGTCTGTGGGTTAAACGGGGAACCATTGTCCCAGGGTAAAATTACCTCCTGCACCAGCCAAATTCCTTTGTTTATTGGAGCCACACACTCTGAAAAATTGTCTTTTTATGTGACTGTCTGTTCTTTTGCCCCATTGGTTTTGGGGTTACCCTGGTTAAGGGCCCATAACCCTCAATTTGACTGGGTCTCTGGGGAGATTCTTAGTTGGGGTACTGATTGTTTCAGGAGTTGCTTAAGCCTTCCAGTCAGGCTCTCGCAGCTAAGTTTGCCAGGATTGCCAGGATGTTATGCAGATTTTGCGGATGTGTTCTCCAAAAAAGTTGCGGAGGTACTACCTCCCCATCGCCCCTATGACTGTGCCATTGATTTGTTGCCGGATGCTAAGCTTCCCAAGAGCAGGTTGCACTCCCTGTCACGTCCTGAGACTCAGGCTATGGCAGAGTACATTCAGGAGAACTTGGCTAAGGGATTTATCAGACCCTCACAGTCCCCAGTTGGGTCGGGGTTCTTTTTCGTGGGTAAAAAGGACGGTTCGTTGCGACCCTGCATTGACTTCAGGGAATTGAACCGTATCACGATTAAAAACTCGTACCCACTGCCTCTCATTTCGGTTTTGTTTGACCAGCTTCGTACTGCCACCATTTTTTCTAAAATTGACCTACGCGGTGCTTACAATCTAATCCGAATAAGAGAGAGGGATGAATGGAAGACTGCCTTTAATACCCACTCAGGGCATTATGAATATTTGGTGATGCCTTTTGGGCTCTCTAATGCCCCGGCAGTCTTCCAGGAATTCATGAACGATGTGCTCAGGGAATATTTGGATAGATTCTTAGTTGTTTATCTAGATGACATCCTAATCTTCTCTCATTCCCTGGAGGAACATCGGAAGCATGTACGCTTAGTCCTCCAGAAACTCAGAGACCACCAGCTTAGGGCGAAGCTGGAGAAGTGCGAGTTTGAAGTCCAGCAAATCGCATTTCTAGGGTATATTATCTCCTCAGAAGGTTTCCAAATGGAGGGTTCTAAGGTACAGGCAGTCCTGGATTGGGTGCAGCCCACTAGTTTGAAGGCGCTTCAGCGTTTTCTGGGCTTTGCAAATTTTTATAGACGGTTTATCGCTGGATTTTCGTCTATAGTGGCCCCCTTGGTGGCACTCACTAAGAAAGGGGCGGATGTTGCTCACTGGTCTTGTGAGGCCAAAGCGGCCTTTGCCCGTCTCAAAAGGGCATTTGTCTCGGCCAAGGTGCTGCGACACCCAGATCCAGAGCGTCCTTTTGTGGTAGAAGTGGATGCCTCTGAGATAGGTATTGGGGCAGTGCTCTCTCAGATGGGGGTGTCTGATAATCGCCTTCATCCCTGTGCTTACTTTTCCCATAAATTTTCGTCTGCCGAGATGAATTATGATGTGGGTAAACGGGAATTGTTGGCTATAAAGGATGCACTCGGGGAGTGGAGACACTGGCTTGAGGGGGCTAAGTTTGTGGTCTCAATTCTCACCAACCATAAGAATCTGGCATATTTAGAGTCAGCGAAGCGGCTCAATGCCAGGCAGGCACGATGGGCTTTGTTTTTTGCTCGCTTTAATTTTTTGATAACATATCGCCCTGGGTCAAAAAACATCAAGGCTGATGCGCTCTCGCGGAGTTTTGCTCCAGTTCAAGAGACCACCGAGGAGCCATTGCCCATTGTGTCCTCATCATGTATTAAAGTGGGCATTACCCAGGACCTCTTGTCATTAGTCCTTAGAGCACAGGAGCAGGCTCCTCCAGACCTTCCGGTAGGTCTCTTGTTTGTGCCTCCTAGGTTAAGACAGCGAGTGTTCCTGGAATTCCATGCCAAGAGGTCGGCAGGGCATCCGGGTATTGCCAGAACTCGGGAGTTGCTGTCTAGGGCGGTGTGGTGGCCCTCGGTGGCTAGGGATGTGGATCAGTGGGTTCGGGCATGTGACGTTTGTGCCCGAAATAAAACTCCTAGAGGGGTTCCTGTCGGCCCATTGCATCCACTCTCTATTCCGTCTAAGCCATGGACCCACATTTCCATGGATTTTGTGGTGGACTTGCCCAAATCCTCGGGGATGACAGCCATTTGGGTTGTCGTTGACAGGTTTTCGAAGATGGCGCATTTTGTTCCACTGGTTGGGTTGCCATCGGCCAGACGCCTGTCTGAGTTATTTATGCAGCATGTTGTGCGCCTCCACGGGTTGCCACTTGATGTGGTCTCTGACCGTGGATCCCAATTTGTGGCCAAATTCTGGAGGGCATTTTGTTCTGATCTCCAGATTTCTGTGAGCTTGTCGTCAGGCTACCATCCACAGTCTAATGGGCAGACTGAGAGGGTGAACCAGTCCTTGGAGCAGTTCCTCAGGTGTTATGTCTCCAAGTGTCATACTGACTGGGTTGCTCATCTGTCCATGGCGGAGTTTGCCTATAACAACGCGGCTCACTCTGCTACAGGGATCTCTCCCTTCCTTTGTGTGTATGGGCATCATCCTAAGGCCAATTATTTTGACCCCCTGGATTCCACGTCTGGTGGTTCCTCTGTTGTTTCGGTCCTTAGGGGTATTTGGAGGAAAGTGAAGAAAGCCCTTGTGTCTGTGTCATTAGTGACCAAAAGGGTTTTTGATAAGCGGAGAAGACCCTGCAGCTTCAAATTAGGAGACTTCGTCTAGTTGTCCACCAAGAATTTGAAGTTGAGACAGCCATCTCATAAGTTTGGCCCCCGGTTCATCTGCCCTTATAAGATCACCAGGGTTATCAATCCGGTGGCATTTCAGTTAGATCTGCCCCGTTCATTGGGTATCAATAAAACATTTCATTGTTCCCTTTTAAAACTGGCGGTTAATAATCCTTCTTCCAGTGGAAGACCTTCTCCTCTTCTGATACGGGGTCAGAGGGAGTTTGTGGTTGAAAGGGTTCTTGACTCCAAGATGGTTCGGGGTCGGCTGTCATTTTTGGTGCACTGGAAGGGGTATGGCCCGGAGAAGCGGTCGTGGGTGCGCAGTTGTGATCTTCATGCCCCCAGACTGATACGTTCTTTCTTCTCGCAGTTCCCCGATAAACCCGGTGGTAGGGGTTCTTTGACCCCTCGTCAGAGGGGGGGTACTGTTAGGATCTCCTGCTCTGTGCTGCCACGTTGCCATGGCAACCGGGAGGCAAGTGTTAGCGAAGTAACCTGAGCGCAGCTGATACTCCGGTCCGGGTTTTTACTGTGTAGTGGTTACAGGCTCTGTGCACGGCAGGGAATCCGGCGCTGGTTTTGTGCTCACAGTCTGTGAGATCTGAGTGGGGCGTGGACAGCACCTGCTATATAAACCATCCTCTCAGGCTAGGCAAATGCTGCTGAATCTTTGTTTGTTAGTCAGTTCCAGAGAGTTAGCTAGTACTGTGTGACTTTGTATTTACTTGTTGCTTACTGCGAATAGGCCTTGGGATTCGGTACTTCATTCTGCCAATCCGGACCTAGCAGTAAGACTGGAGTCAGTTGTTTGACCTGCTGGGGTTCTTTTGCTATTCTGTGAACCCAGCAGGTTTGCGGCTGTACTCTCAGACCTGCTTGCTTAATCCTCCCTCACTGTGCAGGGCGTCCAGGTGTCAGTTTAGTGGCAGTAAGCTGAACATGTGCCCTGCAAGTGGGGGTTAGGATTGTGGATACTCTCCTTGTGTCTATATTTCTATCTCTGACCAAGGAGTTTATTCCCACACCCGTTGGTAACCCTTTGGGGTTTTCTCTGTTGCTCTTAGCAACATCATTTCAGGTGCTCCACATGTTAAATCACTACACTTCGCTTCATTGTCCGCTCTATTCCATCTGAGCATTTCTGACACTAGGGAGACACCCAATTCCTGAGCCTTTGGGCTTCTCCGTTCACTTTGTGTTTATTAGTTATTCCATCACCTCCTGTGTATGTTATGTTATACTGTCTGTGAGTTCGTTTGCTTCGCTTCCCTCTCTGTTCATACACCGGTATACTCCTGTTAGCACTGGTGTGCGTAACAAGTTGCAGGTTGTCAGAGTGGTGCTTCATGTCTGCCGCGGCCTCCGCTGTCATCCACGAGTCTCAGCATACACTTGTCAATCTGGCGTCTCCTGTCCTCTGCGGCCGGCGCCGCCATTACTGCTATGTTTCCACATGGTTTCCAAACTAGCTTTCCCTCCAAGTTCTAACATGGGCGCAGCCATGTTGGATCCAATCACATGTCTCAGTTCCTCCAATCCACTGCCTCTGGAAATCTGCATAATTGCCCAGCCAATGCCTGCATTGCTGTAGGTATAAGTATCCTGTGCCTGGGCCAGGAAATCGTCAGTGCTTTGTTTGTCATACCTTGTTCCAGTCTCTCTCCTGTGGTTGTGTTTCCAGGTTCCAGCTCCTGTCTCCAGCATACCATCCTGCAGTGCAGCCTGACTCTGCAGTCCTCCGTGGCTGATCCAGTTTCCAGCTTCCAGCTATTTCATCTGCTTCCAGCAGTATCCATTACCACCGGTAATCATCCTTCAATTCCTCTGTTTCCACGCTCCCTAGCATCTTACTATATTCACTCCGTGTTTCATCACCTGGCTGGTTCCACCCAGCATTCATTCAGTGACTTTATCATCTGGCTGGTTCCATTCCACATCCACTCCGTGTCTTACCACCTGGCTGGTTCCATCCAGCAATTACAACAGCTGATTCAAGTTACCAACTTCATCTGTTCCATCTACTGGCATGTTCCTTGGATATCTTCACTACTACAGCCAGGCCTGGTAAGGTTATTCCATCTAAGGACTGTAACAGCTGTTCTTACCTACCAGTGTCCTGTGTAACCATTTCATGGTCAGAGTGCTCCAGGAATCATATTATTTATCATTGCCATTATTTACCTTGAATGCTGTTTGTTTACACGGAGTCTGTTAATAAACTTTTATTTTGACTTTTACCTGGTTGTCATGGTCACACCTTCGGGTTTCCTTTTAACACTTACATGTCCAGGGGTCTGATTAAACCTCCCCGGTTTAAGTTCCCCTCAGCCCCTACAACTGAGGCTTTCTCCTGTCAGCCAAAACCCTCAGTTGTGACAGTAAGCACTGACCATATGAATCCAGCCGGAGACCAGGATCAAGCGGCCAGGCCGATGCAAGAACTGGCAGCCCGACTTGAACATCAGGAGGCTGCACAAGGCCACATCATCCGCTGTCTCCAGGATCTCTCTACGCGGCTGGACGGGATTCAAACGACCCTCCGTGGACCTGGCACGTCCGGTGCGTCCACAACATTGAAACCAGCTGTAACCCCACCCACCTTACCCATTTCCATTCCACGTCTTCATCTCCCAACGCCAGCAAAATTTGACGGATCTCCAAGGTTCTGCAGGGGATTTCTTAATCAATGCGAAATCCACTTTGAGCTTCAGCCTGGCAATTTCCCCAGCGACCGTACTAAAATTGCCTATATCATTTCCCTTCTCAGCGGCTCAGCCCTTGACTGGGCATCACCTTTATGGGAGAAGTCTGATCTCCTGCTGTCCTCCTATACGGACTTTGTGGCAACATTTAGGCGCATCTTCGACGAGCCAGGCCGGGTAACCTCTGCTTCATCTGAGATTCTCCGTTTACGTTTACAGTTCAAAATCCTGGCATTCGAACTGGCATGGAACGACGAGGCCCTGTATGCTGCATTCTGGCATGGCTTATCAGAACGCATCAAGGATGAGTTAGCTACCAGAGACTTGCCCTCTAAGTTGGATGAGCTAATTTCTCTTTGCACGAAGGTTGATCTACGTTTCAGAGAGAGAGCAACCGAGCGAGGAAGATCGTCTGCTCCAAAATCTTCTGCTCCTCCTCTTCGTCAACCGTCTCCATCCAAGGATGAGCCCATGCAAATTGGCCGTTCCCGTCTATCTCCCGCTGAGCGCCGAAGACGTCTCTCTGAGTCTCTCTGTCTCTATTGTGCAGCTCCGTCTCACATTATCAATGCCTGTCCCAAACGTCCGGGAAACTCCAAATCCTAGCTCGCCAAGGAGAGGGCCGGCTAGGAGTAATGATCTCCTCTCCATCTCCTCATGATTGTAATCTCCCAGTCTCGCTCCTAATTGCTCAACGTTACAGGAACGTCATTGCCCTCCTTGATTCCGGAGCAGCTGGGAATTTCATAACCGAAGCTTATGTTAAACGGTGGTCCCTACCCACCGAGAGACTTCCTTCGTCCATCTCCTTAACTGCAGTAGATGGCAGCAAGATTTTCGACGCAGTTATTTCTCTAAGGACTCTACCAGTTCGTCTGAGAGTGGGAGTTCTTCATGCAGAATTTATTTCCTTCCTAGTGATTCCAAGAGCCACACATCCAGTGGTTTTGGGCCTTCCATGGCTCCGTCTCCACAATCCGTCGATTGACTGGACGACTACGCAAATACTAGCATGGGGTCCCTCATGTGCTAAGACTTGTTTGTCCAAAGTGCTTCCTGTTTGTTCTTCTTTCCCCAGGTCGTCTGATGTTCCACCTCCTCCATATCAAGACTACATGGACGTGTTCAGTAAGGCTTCTGCTGATATCCTTCCTCCCCATAGAGAATGGGACTGCCCAATTGATCTCATTCCAGGGAAGGTTCCACCTCGAGGCTGAACTTACCCGTTGTCTCTGCCTGAGACGCACTCCATGGAGGAGTACATCAAAGAGAACCTGGCGAAAGGTTTTATCCGACCTTCTTCTTCTCCAGCTGGCGCAGGCTTCTTCTTCGTTAAGAAGAAGGACGGTGGTCTGCGACCGTGCATCGATTATAGAGGTCTGAACGACATTACCGTCAAGAACCGGTATCCTTTACCTTTGATTACAGAGCTCTTCGATAGAGTCAGCGGAGCAACCATCTTTACAAAGTTAGATTTGAGGGGTGCCTACAATCTCATCCGGATCCGTGAGGGTGACGAGTGGAAGACCGCTTTTAACACCCGTGATGGACATTATGTGTACCTCGTCATGCCCTTCGGATTGAGCAATGCTCCAGCTGTCTTCCAGCATTTCGTGAATGAGATCTTCAGAGACATCTTATACCGCCATGTCATGGTTTATCTAGATGATATCCTCATCTTTGCCAATAATCTAGAGGAACATCGTTTCTGGGTAAAGGAGGTTCTGTCCCGTCTCCGTGTCAATAATCTCTATTGCAAATTGGAGAAATGTGTCTTTGAAATTAAATCCATTCCGTTCCTAGGTTACATTGTGTCCGGTTCCGGACTAGAGATGGATCCTGAGAAACTACAAGCAATCCAGAATTGGCCGATACCCTTAACCCTCAAAGGGGTCCAGAGGTTCTTAGGGTTCGCCAATTATTACAGAAAGTTCATACGAGACTTTTCCACCATTGTGGCGCCTATCACTGCATTAACCAAGAAGGGTGCTAACCCGTCCAAGTGGTCTGAAGAAGTTACGCAAGCTTTTTATCTATTAAAGCAACGCTTCATCTCTGCACCAGTTCTGAAACAGCCCGACATCGACTCTCCTTTCATCCTTGAGGTAGATGCCTCCTCCGTTGGAGTAGGAGCGGTGTTATCCCAGAGGGCTAAAGATGGCCATCTACATCCCTGCAGTTTCTTCTCCCGAAAGTTCTCCCCAGCTGAGTGCAACTATGCCATTGGCGACCAGGAGTTGCTAGCCATCAAGCTCGCTCTTGAGGAGTGGAGATATCTGTTGGAGGGAGCTTCTCATTCAATCACGATACTTACCGACCACAAGAATCTTTTATACCTGAAAGGCGCACAATGTTTTAACCCCCGTCAGGCCAGATGGGCACTTTTCTTTTCCAGGTTCGACTTTAAACCCCAGTTCTGTCCGGGCTCTCAGAATCGCAAGGCCGATGCCCTTTCCCGCTCTTGGGAGCAAGAAAACGAGTCAGAGTCTTCAGACAAGCATCCTATTATTAATCCGTTGGCATTCTCCACGGTAGGGATGGACTCTACGCCCCCACCAGGGAAAAGTTTTGTGAAGCCGGTGTTAAGGAAGAAGCTCATGCATTGGGCCCAAGCTTCCCGTTTTGCTGGACATACAGGCATTCAGAAAACCCTCAAGTTTATCTCTAGGTCCTATTGGTGGCCAACTCTGAAGAAGGACGTCAAGGAGTTTATTGCCTCTTGCCCAAAGTGTGCCCAACACAAAGTTCCCCGCCAGTCTCCTGCGGGGCAACTGGTTCCATTATCTGTTCCCAGTCGACCGTGGACCCATTTGTCGATGGACTTTGTTACAGATCTGCCTATATGCAATAAGTTTAATACCATCTGGGTGGTAGTTGACCGGTTCACCAAGATGGCACATTTCATACCCCTCACCGGTCTCCCGTCAGCTTCCAAGTTGGCCCAAGTGTTTATCCAAGAGATCTTCCGACTTCACGGTCTTCCTGTAGAGATCATCTCCGATCGTGGAGTACAATTTGTAGCCAAATTTTGGCGTAGTTTGTATCAAGCCCTCCAAGTCAAGTTAAAGTTTTCTACAGCTTACCATCCTCAGACCAATGGTCAAACCGAGAGGGTGAATCAGGACTTGGAGGCCTTCCTCCGCATTTATGTGTCTTCCTCCCAAGATGACTGGGTTCAACTCCTTCCTTGGGCCGAGTTTAGCCACAACAATCAATACCATTCCTCATCCTCCTCAACACCATTCTTCATCAACTATGGATTTCACCCTAAGGTTCCAGAATTCCAACCGCTTCCAGCAACTTCTGTTCCAGCAGTGGATGTCACCTTGCGTCAGTTTTCAAACAACTGGAAGAATGTCCGCGCAGCCCTGCTTAAAGCCTCATTTAGGTACAAGAAGTTTGCCGATAGGAAGCGTAGAGCAGTTCCTGCTCTCAAGGTGGGTGATCGAGTATGGTTGTCCACGAAGAATTTGAGGTTGAGAGTTCCCAGCATGAAATTTGCTCCTCGTTACATCGGTCCTTTTAAAATTGAACAAGTCATCAATCCTGTTGCTTACAGACTCCAGTTACCTCCCTTCTTAAAAATACCCAGGACATTCCATGTTTCCTTGTTGAAACCGCTGATCCTGAATCGGTTTCATTCTGCACTTCCTCCAGCTCCTAAAGTTCAGACTCAACGGGGAGTCAAGTATGAGGTGGCCAAGATTCTGGACTCACGTTTCCGTTACGGTCAGTTGCAGTATCTTATTGACTGGAAGGGCTATGGTCCTGAAGAACGCTCTTGGACCAATGCGTCTGATGTCCATCCTCCTGCCTTGGTCCGGAATTTCCACTCGAAGTTTCCTTTAAAACCTAAGAAGTGTCCTGGGGCCACTCCTAAAGGGGGAGGGGGGTGCTGTCACGATCCGGGTATCTGGACGCCATTACTTGCCTTTCAGATGTCTACTGAGGCTGGCTCAGCGTTCCAAGGCCGGATCCCATCTGTCTCTACATGCTGCATATCCCTCCTGTCACGCTGAGACGCTGTCACAGCGCCGCCATGTTTGAATCCTGCATGGCGTCTCCCATCCTCCGCGGCCTCCGCCGCCGCTCCTGTGTTATAGTTGCAGGTTGTCAGAGTGGTGCTTCATGTCTGCCGCGGCCTCTGCTGGCATCCACGAGTCTCAGCATACACTTGTCAATCTGGCGTCTCCTGTCCTCTGCGGCCGGCGCCGCCATTACTGCTATGTTTCCACATGGTTTCCAAACTAGCTTTCCCTCCAAGTTCTAACATGGGCGCAGCCATGTTGGATCCAATCACATGTCTCAGTTCCTCCAATCCACTGCCTCTGGAAATCTGCATAGTTGCCCAGCCAATGCCTGCATTGCTGCAGGTATAAGTATCCTGTGCCTGGGCCAGGAAATCGTCAGTGCTTTGTTTGTCATACCTTGTTCCAGTCTCTCTCCTTTGGTTGTGTTTCCAGGTTCCAGCTCCTGTCTCCAGCATCCACCAAAGAGACCCGCACCTGCCTACCATCCTGCGGTGCAGCCTGACTCTGCAGTCCTCCGTGGCTGATCCAGTTTCCAGCTTCCAGCTATTTCATCTGCTTCCAGCAGTATCCATTACCACCGGTAATCATCCTTCAATTCCTCTGTTTCCACGCTCCCTAGCATCTTACTATATTCACTCCGTGTTTTATCACCTGGCTGGTTCCACCCAGCATTCATTCAGTGACTTTATCATCTGGCTGATTCCATTCCACATCCACTCCGTGTCTTACCACCTGGCTGGTTCCATCCAGCAATTACAACAGCTGATTCAAGTTACCAACTTCATCTGTTCCATCTACTGGCATGTTCCTTGGATATCTTCACTACTACAGCCAGGCCTGGTAAGGTTATTCCATCTAAGGACTGTAACAGCTGTTCTTACCTACCAGTGTCCTGTGTAACCATTTCATGGTCAGAGTGCTCCAGGAATCATATTATTTATCATTGCCATTATTTACCTTGAATGCTGTTTGTTTACACGGAGTCTGTTAATAAACTTTTATTTTGACTTTTACCTGGTTGTCATGGTCACACCTTCGGGTTTCCTTTTAACACTTACATGTCCAGGGGTCTGATTAAACCTCCCCGGTTTAAGTTCCCCTCAGCCCCTACAACTGAGGCTTTCTCCTGTCAGCCAAAACCCTCAGTTGTGACACTCTGGGGAGTTTGCCAGGATCAACAAGTCGTCCAGATACGTCAGGATCCTGATACCCTGACGGCGGAGAAGAGCCGTCATGACCGCCATGACCTTGGTGAAGATTCGCGGAGCCGTGGTCAGTCCAAAAGGCAAGGCCTGGAATTGATAATGTAGTTTGCCAATAGCAAACCGCAGGTATTGCTGATGTGACATGGCAATAGGTATATGTAGGTAAGCATCCTGTATGTCCAGGGATACTATATAGTCCTTGGTCTCCAAGGCCAGAACAATAGAGCGAAGAGTTTCCATACAGAATTTGGCTACCTTCAAAAATTTGTTCAAAGACTTGAGGTTGAGAATGGGCCTTCAGGATCCATTCGGTTTCGGAACTAGGAACAGCACTGAATAGTACCCCCTGCCTCTTTGAGCCAGAGGCACCAGCACTATCACTCCTGTGTCCAGGAGGGATTGTACCACCAATTGTAGAGTTTTTGCTTTCAACGGATCCGAAGGGATATTTGACGAGCAAAACTGGTGAGGGGGACGTTTCTTGAAAGAGATGGCATATCCGTGAGTGACAACTTCCCTCACCCAGGAATCTGAAGTGGTCTATAACCATACCTGGACGAACCGCAGAAGTCGGCCTTCCACCCTGGGGTCCCGCAGGGAGAGGCCCACCCCATTATGCAGCAGGTGTTAGGCGCCGGGGTCCGCAATGTCCGCGCGGCCCGGCGCCTAGCAACTAGGGACGCCGTGCACGTTCAGCCGCCGGCTTCCTAGCAACTCTAGACGCCAGGTGCGCTGAGCCGCACGGACCCTAGCAACGGGGACGCCACGGGTGGACCGCGTTCCCCGTTGCAGGGTCTAGTTACACACGCACACACACTTGTCTTCTGGCCGTGCAGCAAGGCAGCTGCACGGCATTAATACCAATCAGGCTCTGAACAGCTGATTGGAGGACTCCCTGCTAAATACCTTCTCAGTGCTTCTCACAGACGCCGGTAATAGCTTCCTGCATGCTGCTTTGGTTTGCTGAGAGTCTGTTCCAGTCCTGCTGTATCCGGTCATTCCTGTCCTCAGAAGTCCTGTATCCGGGAGTTGTCATCTCATCCCAGGAAGTCGTTGGGTCCCCAGTAGTCCTGACTGATCACCTTTGAATATCGAGTGGTGTTTCGTGAGTTGCGGCTCTGCAGTGTGTTGCGGCTCAGCCGCTTTATCTTTACTTATTTTGTCTTTGGAGCATTTGCGGAGGGTTCCGCTTCCACAAGTCCTCTCTGGAACTCGGCGGTGCCGGGTAGGAGAAGTGGACAAGTGGATATTTTGGTTGTCCTTTTCCCTGGCGGTTTTTCCGCACATATTCTAGTTTTTATTAGCTTGTAGCCCCTGGCCTGGTTGTTTAATCAGAACGCCCCTTGTTATCACCCTGTCTCGGATTTCCCTTTGTCTCTCATTAAGACCTGGGGGGGCATCGGAGTTGGGCAGACGTAATCCGCCCTTCAAACGCGGCTGCCATGGGCTCAAGCAACCATAGTCTCGCAGGGGATTTCTGACAGCACGGGCGAGACAACGGAGTTAGGGCGCCAGGGGCTATTTTCCATTCCCGCTCCCTTCCCCAGCATTACGTTCCAGTGCTCTGGTCCTCGCAATAAGATCTCCCCAGACCAGAGTGCTGGAATCATAACATTATTACCGGCCATACCAAAAATTAAAATTAAACAGGGCTTTAATTTTTTCCTCTCATTCAGTTTTTGTTAGAAAAATTTTGGCCTCATGAATCCGACAGGTTTAGGGCCAAACCCTGGCCAGCTCTTAGTCAATCAGATTCAAGATCTTTCTCTTCGGGTGAGGTCGCAGGAAGATCTTTTGCGAGCCTCCCCAAGGGGAGTCCCTGAACCAAAGATGCATTTGCCTGACCGTTTTTCTGGTGATAGAAAATAATTTTTTAATTTTAAAGAATCCTGTAAACTTTATTTTCGTTTAAGACCTACTTCCTCTGGTACTGAATCTCAGCGGGTTGGGATTATTATTTCTTTACTCCAGGGGGATCCTCAGACCTGGGCATTCGGTTTAAGAGCAGAGGTTCCTGCGTTGTTGTCAGTAGACGCTTTCTTTAAATCTTTAGGGCTTTTGTATGATGACCCAGATAGATAGGCGTCCGCTGAAAGTCAGCTGCGCGCTCTCAAACAAGGTAGAAATCCTGCAGAGGTTTATTGTACTGAGTTTCGCCGTTGGTCGAACGACTGTGGCTGGAATGACCCAGCCCTGCGCAGTCAGTTTCGCCTCGGCTTATCAGAGTCTATTAAAGACAGTCTCCTCCAGTACCCCGCTCCTGAGACTCTCGATAAACTCATGGAGCTTTCTATTAAGATTGATCGTCGTCTCAGAGAGCGGAGAGCTGAAAGAGGAACATCTATAAGGTCAAATCATTGTGTTTATTCCATTCCAGAAGACGTCGAGGAGCCCATGCAGATGGGTCTCTCCCGGCTGTCTCCTGAGGAAAGGACCAGAAGGCAAAATTCCGGTCTTTGTTGGTACTGTGGTGGTAAGGGACATTTTGCTCGTAACTGTCCGAACAAGTCGGGAAACGCTTTGACCAGGTGAATTGTGAGGGGGTTCACCTAGGTCTGCAGCTTATCTCCTCGAATAACTCTCTTTTAGTCCCAGTTAAGGTTTCCTTTGACAGCCTCAGTTCTTTGGTGTCGGCTTTTGTTGACAGTGGAGCTGCAGGAAACTTTATGGATTTAACTTGGGCTAAGGCCTTAGGCATTCCACAGTTACCATTGGATAGGTGTGTCACCATGCATGGCTTAGATGGGAGTCCGCTTTCCAATGGGGTTATTACCCACCGTACACCTCCCGTAGTACTTACAGTAGGAGCCTTACATTCCGAAAATATCGAATTCTATCTAACACATTGCCCAGCAGTTCCAGTTGTTCTGGGTCACCCTTGGCTGGCCTTTCATAATCCCACCATTGATTGGCGGTCCGGGGAGATTTCCCAATGGGGTACATTTTGTGCTAAGGAGTGTATTTCGTTTCCAGTCAGAGTCGCAGCTATCATTTCAGAACTCATTCCTGGGGAATACCAGGAGTTTGCTGATGTGTTCTCCAAAGGCAATGCGGACATTCTGCCTCCCCATCGGCCTTATGATTGTGCTATTGAGCTAGTTCCTGGTGCCGCATTGCCAAAGGGGAGATTATATGCATTGTCCGGGCCAGAAACTTCGGCTATGAATGACTATGTTCAGGAGAGCTTACAGAAAGGATTTATTAGACCATCAAAATCCCCTTTAAGTGCTGTTTTTTTCTTTGTGTAGAAGAAGGATGGCTCGCTTAGACCATGTATAGATTTTAGAGCCCTGAATAAGATCTCAGTTAAAAACACCTATCCTTTGCCGTTGATTTCTGTACTCTTTGATCAGTTACGTTCTGCTGTGATTTTTTCTAAAATTGACCTGAGAGGAGCTTACAACCTCATCCGAATTAAATCTGGAGATGAGTGGAAGACGGCTTTCAGTACTCAGTCGGGTCACTACGAATACCTGGTGATGCCGTTCGGCCTGTCTAATGCTCCAGCAGTTTTTCAAGACCTCATAAATCATGTGCTCCGTGACTTCTTAGGGAAATTCGTGGTCGTTTATTTAGACGACATCTTGATTTATTCTGAATCGATGGAACAACATATCACCCAGGTGCGTCTGGTTCTTCAAAAGTTACGTGAGAATCATTTATATGCCAAGATGGAGAAGTGTGAATTTCACGTCACGGAAGTATCTTTTTTAGGGTACATAATTTCCCCTCAGGGATTTTCGATGGAACCTAAGAAGCTCCAGGCCATCCTTAATTGGGCGCAACCCACCAATTTAAAAGCAATTCAGCGCTTTTTAGGGTTTGCGAATTATTATAGGAGGTTCATTCATTCTTTTTCTGGCCTGGTTGCTCCCATTGTAGCTCTGACAAAGAAAGGAGCGGATCCTACCAACTGGTCGCATGAAGCTGAGTTATCCTTCCGTGCCCTGAAACAAGCCTTTGTCTCAGCTCCAGTCCTAAAACATCCTAATCCGGAATTGCCCTTTGTTGTGGAGGTTGATGCCTCAGAAGTTGGAGTGGGGGCCGTCCTTTCTCAAAAGGATCCGGAGTCTCTGGAGTTACATCCTTGTGCCTTTATGTCCAGGAAATTCTCCTCCGCTGAATCCAATTATGACGTTGGTAATCAGGAGTTACTGGCGGTAAAGTGGGCTTTTGAGGAGTGGAGGCATTGGCTGGAAGGAGCAAAGCATACTATTTCGGTATTGACTGACCATAAGAACCTGCAATACATTGAATCAGCTAAACGGCTTAATGCCCGGCAGGCACGTTGGGCATTATTTTTTACTCGTTTCAAATTTATAATCACTTTCAGGCCTGGTTCCAAGAATACTAAAGCTGATGCCCTGTCACGTAGCTTTCTTTCGGTTCACAATAACAATCCTGTTGTTACCCCAATACTTCCATCTTCGGTCATCCGGGCAGGCCTCACACAGGATTTATTTACCCAGTTAAACCAGCTTCAACATCAAGCTCCTAGATTTACTCCTGCTGGTCGTCTTTACGTTCCTGAATTTTTGAGAGCTACTGTTTTAACTGAATTCCATGACAACAAAGTTTCAGGGCATCCGGGAATCACTAAAACATTGGAGTTAGTCTCTCGCTCAGTATGGTGGCCTAGTATTTCTAAAGACGTTAGGGAATTTGTTTATTCATGTCAGGTTTGTGCACAGCATAAGGTTCCCCGTTCCTTGCCTATAGGGCAACTTATGCCCTTAAGTGTCCCTCTTAGGCCATGGTCTCATATTTCCATGGATTTTGTGGTTGACCTTCCCCTTTCAGCTGGATTCCGAGTCATATGGGTGGTAGTGGACCGTTTTAGTAAAATGGCTCATTTTATTGCTCTTCCCCGATTGCCTTCTGCTCAAGGGTTGGCAGTTTTGTTCCTCCGCCATGTGTTCAGGCTTCATGGGTTGCCCACTGATATTGTTTCTGATCGGGGTCCACAATTCGTCGCACAATTCTGGAAATGTTTTTGTGCTTCATTAAAGATGAAACTGTCGTTAACATCCGGTTACCACCCACAATCCAACGGGCAAACCGAACGAGTTAACCAGTCATTGAAACAATATCTGCGCTTGTATTCAGCCAAACTCCAGAATGATTGGTCCGAGTTTCTTCCTTTGGCTGAATTTGCTTACAATAATTCTTGTCATTCCTCCACTAAAGAGCCTCCTTTCTTTTCAGTTTTTGGTTTTCACCCCAGAGCTAATTCTTTTTTTCATCATTCTCCAGTCTCCTCGCTGGCATTGACCTCCCATCTCAGAGCAATTTGGAAAAAAGTGCACCTTGCTCTCAGAAAAGCGGCCTTTCGAGAGAAGAAATTTTCTGACAGGCTCCGACGTCCTTGCATTTTTAAGGTGGGAGATAAGGTGTGGTTGTCAACTCGCAACATCAGGCTTCGACAATCCTCGGCTAGACTGGGACACAAATTTATTGGACCATTTCTTATTATTAAAAGAGTCAACCCAGTTGCCTTTCGGCTACGTTTACCAAGATCTCTCAAGATTGGAAATACGTTTCACTGTTCCCTGTTGAAACAATACGTTTCTTCCAGTAGATTTCCTCAGAGGATCTCTCAGGGTAGATCTCCAGTGGATGTACAGGGACAACAGGAGTTCTTGGTAGAGAAAGTTCTTGATTCCAAATTGTCCCGGGGTCGGCTTTATTTTTTAGTTCACTGGAAAGGCTATGGTCCGGAGGAAAGGTCTTGGGTCCTAGATAAGGATCTTCATGCCCCTAGGCTCAAGAGGGCATTTTTTCGGGAATTTCCTCAGAAACCTGGCTTTAGGGGTTCCTTGACCCCTCCTCAAGGGGGGGGGTACTGTTAGGTGCCGGGGTCCGCAATGTCCGCGCGGCCCGGCGCCTATTAACTAGGGACGCCGTGCACGTTCAGCCGACGGCTTCCTAGCAACGCTAGACGCCAGGCGCGCTGAGTCGCACGGACCCTAGCAACGGAGATGCCACGGGCGGACCGCGTTCCCCGTTGCAGGGTCTAGTTACACACGCACACACACTTGTCTTCTGGCCATGCAGCAAGGCAGCTGCACGGCATTAATACCAATCAGGCTCTGAACAGCTGATTGGAGGACTCCCTGCTAAATACCTTCTCAGTGCTTCTCACAGACGCCGGTAATAGCTTCCTGCATGCTGCTTTGGTTTGCTGAGAGTCTGTTCCAGTCCTGCTGTATCCGGTCATTCCTGTCCTCAGAAGTCCTGTATCCGGGAGTTGTCATCTCATCCCAGGAAGTCGTTGGGTCCCCAGTAGTCCTGACTGATCACCTTTGAATATCGAGTGGTGTTTCGTGAGTTGCGGCTCTGCCGTGTGTTGCGGCTCAGTCGCTTTATCTTTACTTATTTTGTCTTTGGAGCATTTGCGGAGGGTTCCGCTTCCACAAGTCCTCTCTGGAACTCGGCGGTGCCGGGTAGGAGAAGTGGACAAGTGGATATTTTGGTTGTCCTTTTCCCTGGCGGTTTTTCCGCACATATTCTAGTTTTTATTAGCTTGTAGCCCCTGGCCTGGTTGTTTAGTCAGAGGGCCCCTTGTTATCACCCTGTCTCGGATTTCCCTTTGTCTCTCATTAAGACCTGGGGGGGCATCGGAGTTGGGCAGACGTAATCCGCCCTTCAAACGCGGCTGCCATGGGCTCAAGCAACCATAGTCTCGCAGGGGATTTCTGACAGCACGGGCGAGACAACGGAGTTAGGGCGCCAGGGGCTATTTTCCATTCCCGCTCCCTTCCCCAGCATTACGTTCCAGTGCTCCAGTCCTCGCAATAAGATCTCCCCAGACCAGAGTGCTGGAATCATAACAGCAGGCTTGTCTGGTTTGGAAGCAGGCTGATGGGCAGCCCAGGAATGTTTTGGTTTGGGCTTAGAGGTTTAGGAAGTGCAAGCCTGTTTCGGGTATGCCTGACCCTTTGCTTTACTTGGAGGTCGAAAGGAACAAAAGGTGGTACTTTTAGCCTTCGGAGCCGAAGGATTAGTACTCGGCAGACATGCAGTTTTAGAAGACGCTAAGTCAGCAACAATCTTGTTCAGATCTTCCCCAAAAAGGATGCTTCCCTTAAAAGGGATCACCTCCAAGGTCTTTTTAGAGTCCAGATCCACAGACTAGGACCACAACCACAGAATCCGGTGAGCCAGAGTGGACGTAGTAGACACTTTGGCTGCCAGCACACCGGCATCAGAGGCCGCCTCGTGAATGTAATGAGAGGCTGTGGTAATATATGAAAGACACTGTCTAGCATTATCAGAAAAATTAGGAGGTAGTTCCGCTTCAACTTCTTGAACCCAGGCTTCAATAGCTTTTGCAGCCCAGGAAGCCACTATAGTAAGTCTATGCACAGCACCCGCAAGAGTGTAAATAGACTTCAAGCAACCCTCCACACGCTTATCCGTCGGTTCCTTCAGAGAGGTGCCGGTAGTGACAGCAGAGTAGAAGACACCACAAGACGCTCTACATATGAGTCCCCCAGTGGTGGTGTTTCCCATTTCTTACTTAACTCTACAGAGAGGGGATAACAAGCTAGCATCTTTTTAAACAGGGAGAATTTCTTTCCTGGAGACTCCCAGGATTCCTGACGTATGTCAACTAAATGGTCAGAATGTGGCAAAACTAATTTAGTAACCTTCTGACGTTTGAACTTATCAGGTTTCTAAGACGTATCTGGAGGTTCAGTGTCATCTTCGATCTGAAGAATCAGTTTGATAGCCTCCAAGAGGTCAGGAACATCCACCTGTGTTGTAGATTCCCCATCAGAAGCATCTGCATCAGTGTCTGATGGGTCAGTATATACGCCATCTTCATCGGATGAAGTGTCCGAAACATGCATGGATTGTGAGGAAGAAATGGCCCGCTTAGATGACCTTTTGGTCCTAGGGGGGGCGAGGGTCAGGCTTTTGTTTAACCAAGGACTGATTTAACTGCTGTAACTGAGTCGACAGAGAATCCACCCATGGTGGATTTACAACAGGGACAATATGTGATTGTACAGGCACAGGAGGTCCCACAGCGGGTGCAAGTCTCGTTACTAGCATAGTCAGTAAGTTACAAAAAGCAGCCCAAGGTGGGTCTTGGTGTGCCATCGGTGCTGCAGGCTGACCGAGGGGTACAGATCCCCCAATACCTGGACCCCAGCTGGAATATTTTCCTCAGATAAATCCGCGGCGTCAGCACTGCATGACACGGGATCAGCCACAGATCTCCCGCCCTGTGATGCAGACATTATTGGAGAAAGTAGCTCTAGGGCGTAACAGTACAATATAGCCAGACGCAGTAACTGACAAAAAACCCCTGTGGAGTATGATTGCCAATGCAGAACACAAACAGAGGATTTAAGTGGTATAAGGTGACTGAAATACACAAACAGTATATCCTGTAAAACACTATATATATAGGACCCTGAGGCACTTAGCCCCCGTCAGGGTACCGAATATAGGGATAGCAATATGTGTGAGATACACGTAATAGGAACCACACAGCAGCTATTGGCACACACAGTCACATGTACAATGCAGAAAATATTACAAACAACAATAAAACTGCACTGGACTAGCAATACTAAGTAAAACTATGTATGTATACAGATATAACAATGCACAGTAAATATTGGATGTATATCACAGGATACTTGTACTAAATATCCCTATAGTTATGCACTTGTTCCTAACTAACCTTGTCTAAACGACATAGAGAATACTTAAGTGTCCTGTAAATGCACTGCGCTGATGATGCAGGCGGCTTTACAGAGGAGACAGTGCCCAGCAGTCCCAGAACCAGCGCAGCTCTGTGTAATGGCGCTCAAACGCTGACAGGGAGTGAGGGAGAGAGAGATGCAGCTCCAGGGCAGAAACATCTGCTGTAGATGGCGCATGGGACTGGGGGAGGGGCTACAGGTCAGAGCCTTATCCCCTCTGCTGGACTTCACCACCGGGTACTATGGAGAATGTACTAAATAGATTTTAGTAAATCCGACCTGTGCTCTTTGCCCTGGTGGATATAGGGGGGTCCCTGCACGGCCACAGTGTCCACGCCAGGGACTGGATCGCGATTTTGGCGGGTCCTGCCTGTGGGACCCTCTTCCTCCTCCCTATTGTGCGACCATGTGATGTAGGAGAGCAGCGGCAGTATGAGTGCCTGATAAGACTGGAGCGCCTCCTCTGTAAGTACCCGTCAACCAGGGAGCGGGAGTATACACAGTGGCGGATCTTGCCACGGGCAAGCAGGACTTTTGCCCGGGGCGCCGCCTTCCGGAGGGCGCCGGCGCCATCTGGAGGGCGCCGCACCATGGCAAGATCCGCCACTGTCAGTGTGCGCCCCAGCAGTGTCCCCCCGCTGTGCCCCCCCTCCCGCTGTGAGAAGGGAACCAGACACTACGCGTCTGGTTTCCCTTCGTGGCGCTGGTCCTCCCCCGCTCTAAAGGGAATCAGACGCTAAGCGTCTAGTTTCCCTTCATGGAGAGGACCTTTGGTGTGCGGTGCGCGATGACGTCATCGCGCACCGCACAGCATTGTGGCACAGACGCTAGGGGTCATAATTGACCTCTAGTGCCTATGCTGTGCTATGGGAGAGACGTCATGACTGACGTCTCTCCCATAGATCCGAGGAGAAGAGCGGCGCCGGTCTGCAGGGTCTGGAAACAGGAGCGGGGTATAGTAAGTATACTTTTTCTTTTTTCCCTTTCAGCCGCGCTACAAATGGGGGAGTGACTGACCACGCCCCCATACTAAGCCACGCCCCTAACTTTTGCCCGGGGCGCCACAAGGGCAAGAACCGGCCCTGAGTATACAGCACCGCTGGGGGAGGCGAGGGACCCGCAGCTCGATATGTCAGTATGACATATAGCACCAAGTGCCTATGCTGCAGCCCTTGAAGTCTTCTTTCTTGTCAGAAAAGCTCTTTTCAGGGCTGCCTAGCGCAGCCCTCTCTGTTAGCTGCCTGGCCTGCAGGCACCAACTTACAAACTGAGCTCCAGTGCCTTGAGGCGGGGATATAGAGGAGGTGGTGCAGTGCATCCTGGGAACAGTCAAAGCTTTAGCCTGTTGGTGCCTCGGATCAAGCTCCAACTCTACACCCCCAATGTTATTCCCTGTGGAATACCAGTGTACCCCGCTGCAGAAAAAACAATTATCTGACTTTGTAGGGCAACATTACATAATTGTTTTTTTCTGCCTGATGGTGAGTTACAGTGTTTGGCCAGAATATCTTTCACTCCAAATGTAAAAACAGAGATTTCTCCGGCATGGTCCACATGTTATCCACAGGATAACAATGGGATATGATGAAGCAACAGTGGATTTGCACCAATCTGTCAAAGCTTTTCCGGCCTCCCAGCATGCAACGGGGACGTCCATATATCCCCGCCTCCTTGCTCAGGCAGATCAGTTTTTTTGTTTGGTGCGGCAGGAGCCGGACCATGGTCAAGAGGGCTGCTGGTTTTTAGCAGCCCTAAGCTTTATTATTTTATTTTTATAGACTTACTATTTTTTCTTGAGTGATCTTTGTAAACAGCATCTTATACGTACCTTAGAAAGAGTTTCTCCAACAACTCTCCGCTGGGTCACGACAACGCTTACCCACGAGTACAGTGCTGTTTCGGCGGGAAGTCTGTGTTGGATATACTAGTAGGTTCAGCAGACGTTACCAGGCTGTGGCCGGAGCACAGGGAGAAGGTAAGGCATCGGTTCCGCTTACAAGGGGGAATACGGACACAGCCACACTGTTTTGGGAGGAGACTACCAAACAGTCGCTGATGCGGCTGCCATCACGGGTGCACCAGCGCTAGGCCTTAAGGATCAGAGGCTCCAGGAATAGTATGAGGTCGTGATCCCTAGGGTGGATGTCAGCAGTGGGGAGTCAGACACTCTTCTGGTCGCCCCTCCCCCCGGTTCATGACCAGTTTCCTCCACGTCTCCCGCCATAAACTGTTTCCCGCTTCCGTCTCAGACGCTGTACATGGAGGGGACCCAGTCGCCGCATAGGTAGCTGTGTGACTGGTGCGTCGGTGTTCACTGAGCATCTGTGTTCACTATAGGTTCATAGAGCGGCAGTGTACACTAGTAGTGTCTGGATCCACTCAGCATTCGCTAACGTATTGATCGGTCCTGGAAGCGAGGTGAGTCTCCCTGTATCCCACTCTACTGAGTACGGGTAATACAGCACTAAGTCTCTATCTACCCTTTTGAGTAAGAATAGTTAGATAAGTGCTTACTGCATTTGAGTCTGTATACATTTACTGTTGCTTCTTTCGCAATTGCGTCTGAATACGTTAGATCTGTTTAAACATGATGCAGTAATTTGTTCTTCTACATACTTAAAATATAGTTGTAGTTGATGATATGCTCATATTGCTTATTATACTAATGTATAACATGTGACTGACTGCTAGTGTGATTGCTGACTTTACTATATTTCTGTCAGTTTGTTTATTCTGATCCTCAATGCTGGTGCATGGGTAGGGTTGGATTGTATGTCACTTTAGGAAGTTTAAAGTGATTACAGTCACAAATTGTGTAGTACACTGTGGAAGTGTTGATTATTTATCATGTCTAAGAGCGGCAAAGGTGAGGAAGGCACACTCACAGCAACACCAACACTCATATCATGTTTGTCTTGCAAAGCTGTGTTATCCTCTCAGGATCTGGTTCAGGATGGTTTGTGTGCAAATTGTTTTAGCTTTCACCAGGGGTTAATGAAAAATACAAGGCAGATTCAGGTGCAGATGGATCCACCTTGGGCTATGTTTGCACAGACTTTATCCAGTATAGCTGAACGGATAATTCCTCCAACTCCTGTACCAGGGATAGGTTACACTATTAAGCCTTACATGCAGCTCACCACTTATGGTGTATACTTCCAGCAGCAGCCTCTCAAAAGAAACAAGCTGATAAGACTGTGGTAAGTAAATCTTCACCCTCACAGGCTACACATGATTCAGATGAGGATTCATCGGAAGATGAAAGCTCAATAAATTCTACTTCGGCATACAAAGAGGAAGAGGAAGGTCTCAGCACAGTGAATATAGCTGAGTTAATTAAAGCAATGAAAGCCATTCTATCCTTAGAGGATTCAGCAGAGCCTGTGTTAAAAACCAAGGCACCTGTGTTTAAACGTCCCAAAACAGTTCAGACTGAGTTTCCAGGGTCAGATCAGCTGATGGAAATTATCGAAGAGGCTTGGGCTACGCCCAATAAGAAGTTTAGAATTCCTAAGAAATGGAATTCCAATTATCCTCTTCCAGTTGGGGATTGTTTTAAAAGGGAGGTGGCTCCTAAAATAGATACGCATGTAATTCGAATAGTGCGAAAATCTACATTACCTTTGCATTCAACATCATTAAATGATGTCATGGATAGGAGAGTGGATGATTTTCTAAAAAAACATTTTTTCCCTGTCTGGGGCAGTCATAAGGCCATTCATGGCTTCAGCTTGGATGGCAAAGGCAGTGGCTGCCTGGGCTGATGCATTGGAGGGGGATTTTTCAATAGCTTCTAGAGAGCAAAAATCCCATATAGCTCATACAAAACAATATTCATGGAAGACGCAGCATTGGCTATGGGTGCTATTGCCTCCAGGGCATCAGCTTCAACAATAGCTGCTCGCAGAGCTGTTTGGCTACGTACGTGGGAAGCTGATTCAGAATCTAAGAAGGTTTTAAAATCTTTGCCCTTTTCTGGAAATATTATTTTTGGTAAAGAATTGACAGATATTCTGGAGTCAGAAGCAGACTCCAAGAAGGTCAAATTTCCAACCTTAAGTTCCGGCTTTTTGGCCCTTTCAGTCTCAAGGAAATGCTAAAGGAAAAAGTGATGGCAAGCAGCCCCAATACAACAAGTCTGGGAAGACTAAAAAAACATTGGGCTACCATAGGACCTGTTGGGAAAATAGGATTTTGTTTACCTACTGGTAAATCCTTTCCTCATAGTCCATAGAGGATGCTGGTGTCCATATTAGTACCATGGGGTATAGATGGGTCCACCAGGAGCCATTGGCACTTTAAGAGTTTGAGAGTGTGGGCTAGCTCCTCCCTCTATGCCCCTCCTACCAGACTCATTCTAGAAACTGTGCCCGATGAGACGGACATCTTCGAGAGAAGGATTTAACACAGATAGTGGTGAGATTCATACCAGCTCACACATACAAGGCACATCAAGCTAATTTAGCTTGAAAACTCAGCAACTGCTGAGAACATTACTTACCAAGTAAACAACGCAGTACTTAACTAAAAACAAAGTTGTACTGAACCAGATAACAATTGCAGGAAAACGAAGCGCTGGGCGGGCGCCCAGCATCCTCTACAGACTACGAGAAAAGGATTTACCGGTAGGTAACCAAAATCCTATTTTCTCTTACGTCCTAGAGGATGCTGGGGTCCATATTAGTACCATGGGGATGTACCAAAGCTCCCAGAAAGGGAGGGAGAGCGCGGAGGCTCCTGCAGAACTGATTGATTGAACTTCAGATCATCAGAGGCCAAAGTATCGAACTTTTAGAACTTTGCAAACGTGTTCGACCCAAACCAAGTTACTGCTCAGCAAAGTTGTAACGCCGAGACACCCCGGGCAGCCGCCCAGGAAGACCCCACCTTACGTGTAGAGTGGACCTTGACAGACTTAGGACACGGCAAGCCTGCCGTAGAATACGCATGCTGGATAGTGAACCTGATCTAGCGAGAGATCGTCTGCTTAGAAGCAGGACACCCAAATGTCTTGGTATCATATAGGACAAACAGAGGGTTAGATTTCCTGTGACAAGCAGTCCTCTTCACATAGATTTTCAAAGCCCTTACAACATCTAAGGACTTTGATGAAATTGAGGAGTCAGTAGCCACTGGCACCACAATAGGTTGGCTGATATGAAATGCCAACACAACCTTTGGAAGAAACTGCTGACGTGTCCGGAGCTCAGCTATATCTTCGTGGAAGATCAAGTATGGGCTTTTACACAATAAAGCCCCAACTCCGACACAAGACTAACAGAAGCTAAAGCCAACAAAGTGACAGCTTTCCACGTAAGAAATTTGACTTCAACCTCCTGTAGAGGCTCGAACCAGTCCGATTGGAGGAACTGCAACACCGATGTTAAGGTCCCAAGGCGCCGTAGGCGGTATAAAGAGAGGTTGGATGTGCAGAACTCCCTTCAAAAAGGTCTGAACCTCAGGGAGGGCAGCCAATTGATTTTGGAAGAAAACGTATAGTGCCGAAATCTGGACCTTCACAGATCCCAACTTTAGGCCCATATCCACACCAGCTTGTAAGAAGAGGAGAAACCATCCCAGTTGAAACTCCACCGCAGGAAATTTCTCGGACTCACACTTATTTTTTCCAAATGCGATTGTAATGTTTAGACGTTACTCCTTTCCTAGCCTGTATTAGGGTAGGAATAACCTTGTTCGGAATGCCCTTCTGAGCTAGTATAAGGCGTTCAACTTCCATGCCGTCAAACGTAGCCGTGGTAAGTCTTGATAGGCGAACGGCCCCTGTTGCAGCAGATCCTCCTGAAGAGGAAGAGGCCTCGGCTCTTCTTGCAGTAGATCCAGAAGATCTGCGTACCAAGCCCTTCTTGGCCAGTCCGGAGCAATGAGGATCACTTGAACCTTTGTTCTCCTTATGAGCTTTAGAATTCTTGGGATGAGTGGAAGAGGAGGAAACACGTGCACCGACTGGAACACCCACGGAGTCACTAGGGCATCCACTGCCACTGCTTGCGGGTCCCTCAACCTGGAACAATACCGCCGAAGCTTCTTGTTGAGACGAGAGGCCATCATGTCGATCTGGGGTATGCCCCAAAGATCTGTTAGCACCTTGAACACCTCTGGATGGAGACCCCACTCCCCTGGATGGAGATCGTGTCTGCTGAGGAAGTCCGCTTCCCAGTTGTCTACTCCCGGAATGAAGATTGCTGACAATGCCAACGAGTGCTTTTGTGCCCAGAGGAGGATTCTTGTTACCTCTGCCATTGCAGCTCTGCTCTTCGTTCCACCCTGTCGGTTTATGTAAGCCGCTGTTGTCACATTGTCCGACTGCACTTGAATGGCCCAATTTCTCAGAAGATGGGCCGCTTGGAGGAGGCCGTTGTAGACGGCTCTTAGTTCCAGAATGTTTATCGGCAGGCCGGCTTCCAGACTTGACCACCTTCCTTGGAAGGTTTACCCTTGAGTGACTGCGCCCCAGCCCCGGAGACTTGCATCCGTGGTTAGAAGGATCCAGTCCTGAATCCCGAACCTGCGGCCCTCCAGAAGGCGAGATAATTGCAGCCACCAGAGGAGTGAAATCCTGGCCTTTGGTAACAGACAAATTCTTTGGTGCATGTATAGATGGGATCCCGACCACTTGTCTAGGAGATCCAGTTGGAAGGACCGAGCGTGAAACCTCCCATACTGCAGAGCCTCGTAAGAGGCTACCATCTTCCCCAGAAGGCGAATGCACCGATGAATTGACAACTGGGCTGGCTTCAAGACATCCCAGACCATCGTTTGAATCACCAATGCCTTTTCCACTGGGAGAAACACCCTCTGCAGGTCCGTGTAGAGTATCATTCCCAGAAAGGATAACCTTCTGGTTGGTTCCAAATGTGACTTTGGAAGATTCAGGATCCAACTATGTTTTCTGAGATGCTGAGTTGTGAGTGCTATGGACCGTAACAGCTTCTACCAGGACGATGCCTTTATCAGCAGATCATGCAGATAGGGAATTATGTTCATCCAAGGTCTGCGGAGGAGAATCATCATTTCCGCCATCACCTTGGTGAATAGCCTCGGTGCTGTGGAGAGACCGAATGGGAGGGCCTGGAACTGAAAGGTACAGTCCAACAGTGCAAATCGCAGATAAGCTTGATGCGGCAGCCAAATCGGAATGTGGAGATACGCATCCTTGATATTCAGGGATACTAGGAATACACCCTCCTCCAGACCTGATATCACTGCCCTTATGGACTCCACTTTGAACTTGAACTCCTTCAGAAAGGGGTTTAGTGATTTCAAGTTCAGAATGGGACTGACCGGACCATCCGGTTTCGGTACCACGAAAAGGTTTGAATAGTAACCTTTGTTCTGCATGTGAGGGGGTACTGGCACAATGACCTGTGCCTCCACCAACTTCTGGACTGCTTCTTGCAGGACAGTCCTGTCTGCCAGCAGAGCTGGCAAGCCTGATCTAAAAAATCGGTGAGGAGGGATATTTTGAAATTCCAGCCTGTACCCCGGGACACAATATATTGCACCCAGGGGTCCAGGCCGGAGGCCACCCAGACATGACTGAAATGTCTGAGTCTCGCTCCCACCGGCCCCACCTCCGGGGCGTGCAGTTCACCGTCATGCAGAGGACTTAGGTGTGCCTGAAGCAGGTTTCTGTTCTTGGGAACCTGCAGCCGCAGGTTTCTTGAACCTGGGCTGACCTCCCCGAAAGAAGGTGTTGGACGGCTTTGCCTTTCTGGGCTTGTTAGGCCAAAAGGACTGTGACGTAACTGAAGAAAAGGGTTTCTTCGGAGCAGGCGTAGCTCAGAGAAGGAAGGGTGACTTACCAGCCATCTAACGCTTCCCCAAAGAGAGTCTGACCTGTGTAGGGTAGGGTCTCCACACTTCTCCTGGATTCCGCGTCGGCAGACCACTGGCGTAACCACAGTCATCGACGAGCTGACACTGACATGAAGGAAATCCCCGCAGCCATGGAACCCAGGTCTATCATGGATTCTACCAGAAATCCTGCCGAATCCTGAATGTTCCGTAAAAACAATTCAACATTACATTTTTCCATAGCATCCAAATTCTCAAGTAACGTGCCTGACCACTTTACTATAGCTTTGGCAATCCAAGCACTGGCAATAGTGGGACGTAGGATTGCCCCAGAAGCCGAGTACATGGATTTGAGTGTTTTATCAATTTTACGATCAGCCGGCTCTTTCAAGGCGGTAGATCCTGGAACAGATAAAACCACCTTCTTTGAGAGTCTGGATACTGACGCGTCAACAATAGGCGGGTTTTCCCATTTTTTCCTATCCTCTACCGAAAAAAGGAAACGCTACCATAACCCTTTTAGGTATCTGGAATTTTTTTATCCGAGTTTTCCCAAGCCATTTAAAATATAGCATTTAATTCCTTTGACACAGGGAAGGTTAGCAAGGCTTTCTTATTTTCAATGAAGTAAGCCTCCTCAACCTGCTCGGGTGTTGTATCAGCAATGTTCAACAATTCTTTAATAGCCTATATCATCAACTGCACCCCTTTTGCAAGTGATGCAGCCCCCCGCAACATATCCCCGTCACCGTCTGTACTATCAGAGTCGGTATCGGTATCATCCTACATGATCTGAGCAAGAGCACGTTTATGTGAATACTGTATACAGCTGAGAGCCCTGATGTACCAGAACTGGGCCATACTGCCATAGAGTTCTGTAAAGCCTGAGTTGCAGATTCATTTTGTGCAACCCTATTTGAAGTCTGAGAATTCATAGATTTGATAAAGGATAACCACTCAGGCTCCCTTGCTGGTATCTGTGCTAAACCAGTGCAATTCTGATTACATGGAATGGGATCATCCTGAGAGGACATATCCTCTGCAGCATATGACACAGAGTCCCTGGACATTGCTTAATGGAGACCACAGACACTCCACACACACACAGCGGAGGGCAGACAGAGTTTCACCCCCAAGAATGGTAAGGGAGACACAGAGATTGGAGCCAACCCACACACAGCGCTTTTAATATAAAGGGAGACCCCCTCTCAGCACTGACTGTGCACCTGAATAGGTTACACAGTCATTTTGCAGCCTCCCTCCCCTTCTACAACACCCTGGTACCGTGATAGCTGGAGTTGCTGTGGAGGGACTTGCTCTTCACTGACAGCGCTGTGCAGGCAGGAAAATGGTGCTGAACGCTGCTGGGTCCGCTCTGAGGAGAAGCTCTGCCCCCTTAATGGCGCTGTCTTCCCGCTCTTCACAGGATTATACTGGCCTGAGGATTCATGCTGGCTGAGATCCGGTGACCCCGCAGGCTGTGTGACCAGTGTAGGATTCAGGCGCTGGCTCATTGCACCCCTCACAGCACCGCACTATGTACCGCTGAGCCTCCTGGAGCACAGTTAATACTGCGCTCCTACCCTGATGCCGCCATCTTCACACTGGCCCCCCGCTTGCTAGAGGGGTCGGTGACTCACTCGCCACAATCTTCAGCTCTGTAATGGGGTGGCGGCATGCTGCTGGGGTGAACGATCCCCTGCGGCAAGGAACGATCTATCCCCTCTGGAGCTCAGTGTCGAGTCAGCGGAGAAAGTGGTTCAGACCCCGCAGGGCGGACACTGCTCCCCCCTTTAGTCTCTTGCTGCAGGGAGGCTGTTGCCAGCAGCCTCCCTGTAAAATAATAAACTCTAAAAAAAAACTTTTACCAAGGAAACTCTGTAGAGCTCCCCTAGCTGTGACCAGCTCCTCCGGGCACATTTTCTAAACTGAGTCTGGTAGGAGGGGCATAGAGGGAGGAGCCAGCCCACACTGTCAAACTCTTAAAGTGCCAATGGCTCCTGGTGGACCCGTCTATACCCCATGGTACTAATATGGACCCCAGCATCCTCTAGGACGTAAGAGAAAACAGATAATAAGCCATCAGCCTGATGGTGGGGGCCTCCACCTGGGGGTCCCCAGGGTGGGGGGCCGACTTCTTCAGTTTGCACAGATCTGGCAGCAGTCTACAACAGATGCCTGGGTGCAGGAAGAGGAATCTCTAGGTTATGCTTTTTCATTCAAGAAGCACCCTTCTCAAAGGTTTTTTTGTACCAGCTTGACTCGGGTAGAGACGAAAGCCAGGGCTTTGTTAGAGGCAGTTCAGAAATTGCTTCACTCAGGAGCAGTCATTCCAGTTCCTCCTGCACAATGAGGACAGTGTTTTTACTCCAACCTGTTTTTAGTTCAGAAGTCAAATGGGTCATTTCGGCCCAGTGTCAATCTTAAAGTACTGAACAAATACATTTGGGTACCTCGGTTTCATATGGAGACGATACGTTCCATCATTTTGACCATGGAACCAGGGGATTATATGGTATCCCTGGATATACAGGATGCTTACCTACATGTTCCTATAGCACTGTCCCATCAGTGCTATCTCAGATTCGCTATCCTCCAAAAACATTTTCAGTTCCAGGCCCTACCTTTTGGGTTAGCCACAGCTCCCAGAGTATTTACCAAGATTATGGTGGTAATGGCAGCTTATCTCCGCCAACAGGGGATAAGAATATTTTCATACCTCGATGATCTTTTAATCCTGGCACGGCCGCAGGAATTGCTCTTATGTTATCTGCAACAGACAATAACGTGTCTGCAGGACCACAGGTGGCTCATAAATTGGGCAAAATCGTCTCTGGTTCCATCACAACGGATGACTCACTTGGGACCTGTACTGTATTCAAGTCTTCAGAGAGTCATTTTACCTCTGAACCTCGGTCAAGGATTCAGGACTTGTTACACAGTCAGGTATCCATTCATGCAGCAATGTGCGTGATGTAGTTGATGGTGTCAACATTCGACATGGTGGAGCATGCACAATTCCACTCGAGGCCTTTGCAGCGTCTAATTCTTGCCAAATGGAATGGATTGCATCAGACGATAAATACATAGACTGTGGTTCTTACGATAGAAGTAAGAAGGTCATTAGCCTGGTGGCTACAGACATCCCTTCTGGACAAGGGGAGACCTTTTTGGATATCATATTGGGAAATTTTGAAGACAGACGACAGTCTCCAGGGCTGGAGAGCAGTGTCAGGAAGGTTGTGTTCTCAGGGGCAATAGACTAAGGAAGAAAGTTGCCTGCCAATAAATATATTGGAACTTCAGGCCATATACATGGCACTGATTGAGGCAAAGGACATTCTTCAGGGAAAACCAGTCCAGATCCGCTCGGACAATGCGACGGCAGTAACGTGCCTCAACCATCAGGGAGGAACTCGCAGCCAAAAAGTGATGAAGGAGGTAAGTCACATACTAAAGTGGGCAGAACTTCATCATCCAGCCTTGTCCGCAGTGTTCGTCCCGGGAGTCCTAAACTGGGAAGCGGACTTTCTCAGTTGACACGCCATTCAGGCAAGCGAATGGGCTCTACACCCAAAGGTCTTCCAGACTCTAGTAGACAAGTGGGGGTTGCCAGAGATAGATCTCATGGCGTCCCATCTGAACAACAAAGTTCTCGCATACGGGTCAAGAACAAAGGATCCCAGAGCGATATTTGTAGATGCCCTGTCGGTGAGATGGGGTTTTCATCTGGTTTACGTGTTTCCTCCAATCACTCTATTACCCAGGGTGGTGAGAAAGATAAAGCAAGGAAAAGGTGCCGTGATACTAATAGCTTCAGCTTGGCCCAGAAGACATTGGTACACAGATCTGCAGAGGATGTCGATGGATGTTCCACTTCTGCTCCCACAACATCCAGATTTACTGATGCAGGGTCCTTGTTATCACAGACATCTGGATCGACTGTCTTCGACGGCATGGCTCTTGAAACCTCTATACTGAAGTCAAGAGGATTCTCACAACAGGTAATTCAAACTATGCTCAGAGCAAGGAAACCTTCCTCAGCGCTCAATCGGAGTCAGGCCATTCAAGTCCAGTCAGACAATGTGACGACGGTGATGTACATAAACCGACAGGGCGGAACGAAAAGCAGAGCAGCAATGTCAGAGGTGTCAAGAATTCTCCTCTGGGCGGAAAAACATGCCGTGGCGTTGTTGGCGGTCTTCATTCCGGGAGTAGACAACTGGGAAGCAGACTTCCTCAGCAGGCACGACCTACACCCAGGGGAATGGGGCCTTCGCCCGGAGGTGTTCCGGTGGTTCACACGACGGTGGGGATATCCACAGATCGACATGATGGCCTCTCGACTCAACAAGAAGCTCAAGCGGTATTGTTCCAGGTAGAGAGACCCACAAGCAGCTGCGGTAGATGCTCTGACAACTCCGTGGGTCTACCAGCTGGTGTACGTGTTTCCTCCAATTCCTCTGATCCCAAGAATTCTCAAAAGAATAAAAAGGGAAAAGGTTCAAGCAATACTCATTGCTCCAGACTTGCCTCGAAGGGCCTGGTACACGGATCTTCTCAAGATGCTTATCGAAGATCCGTGGCCTCTACCTCTTCATGAGGATCTTCTGCAATAGGGCCCATTCGTCTATCAAGTCTAACCGCGGCTACGTTTAACGGCATGGAAGTTGAACGGCTGATTCTAACAAGGAGAGGGATTCCTGACAAAGTCATCCCGACTATGATGCAAGCCAGGAAGGGGGTAACGTCTAAACATTACCATTGGATATGGAAGAAATATGTCTCTTGGTGTGAGAGCAGCATTTCATCTGGGATGTTTCCTGCTTATTCTGCAGTCGGGAGTGAATGTGGGCCTACGTCTAGGCTCCATTAAAGTCCAGATTTCGGCCTTGTCTATTTACTTTCAGAAACAATTGGCTTCTCTCCCTGAGGTCCAAATGTTCTTGAAAGGTGTTCTGCACATCCAACCTCCCACAGCACCTTGGAATCTCAATTTGGTGCTGCACTTCCTCCAATCGGCAGGGACATGCAGTCAGGGGAGGCAGTGCCCCCCCTGCCATATTCCATTCTGATGATTAGAATAAATCAAAGAAGATATTTATAACACAGATTCTGACTAATTTTTTGCTGTAAAAATCCATGGCCATGCCTGGATGGGAGGTAGCGAGAGCGCTGCCTCCCACACACAATATTGAAATGTATGAAGCGGGGCGGGGCCACGGCCACGGGCAGGAAAAGGACATTGAAAATAACGATGGGATGAAGCACCTCTATCTCTGCCTCAATGGCAGGGCTGCAGGGACGGTTCAAGAGAGAGCGTGACACACTGCTGTCTGACCCTCCCTGATTGGATGGACTGGTTTTTATTACTCTGTCTTCGGTTTCCTGCCCGACCAACCCCTGTGCAGCCGCCCATACATAACTTCATTGGCGGGGCTCGGCTGGCAGCTCCTCTCGGTCCATGACGGCGTTGTCCTTTTGTGCAGCAGTGTTCACCGAGGCTCTGTAAAGGACCAGCTGTCCAAGTTCCGCTCCTGACTGCACTATTTTACAGCGTTGATTAGACAGAACGGCCTAGTACTGCCGGTGGCCCCCTGCAGATTCATGGAACAGGTGCCAGGAGCTGTGACAGCATACATTGATGGGTAAGGTGAGACCTAGCTGCTGCAGCTCCATCGTTCTTGTATCTCTCTCCTCTTTCATTCTGCTCTGTCTCTACCCCACACAGCATCCCCTCTCCAACTGCCCCTCTCCCTATGTGTCTGCTGCACCCTCATTGTCCTAACTCTGACATTCTCTATTACTCCACAGCTCCCTCCTGTTTCTCTCCTTGCCCTTCTCTTTTGCCCCTGTTCTTGTGTGACTGCTCTGTCACTGCCCTGACTCTGACACACCCTATTACCCCCCTCCCCCTCCCCCCTGCAGTCCTATCTCTATCCCCGTTCCTCTTGCTGTGTGACTGCACTCTTAGGGCAGAATTCAAATGTTTTCGCCCCCTCCCGCCCCCTATCAAGTCTGCCGGCAGCTATTCAATTGTTTCTGCCGATGGGAGCAGTTTCAGCATTTCAGCTTGCTATCCCCAGGGGTGGCCAGCTGAAATGCTCGATAAGTGACCTGTTTGGCCGCCCAAATGGGACTTTTCGTGATCATGGCTAAACCCGACTACTATGGGCGTGATATGCGCGATAACAGGACAATTAAATATCGCCCCGTGATCTCTTGTCACTTTAGATGGGAGATCGGGCACGATATATCAATTAAATATCACCCTTTTTGTCCTGTCTCTGACTCTATTACCCTACAGCCACAGCCCACTTCAGTCTCTCCACCTGCCCCTATCCCTGCCGCTCTCCCTTAGTGACTGCTCTGTCATTGTACTGTTTTTGACACCCTCTATATTACTTTCCTCAGTCGCCTCTCTCTCTGCCCCTATTCCTCTCTATGTGACCCCACTCTCATTGTCCTGTCTCCAGAGGCGTATCTAGGGTAGGGCGAGTGGGGCACGTGCCCTGGGCGCCTTGGCAGGCCCAGGAGAGGGGGCGCCGCCGGCGGCCAGGGCATCATGCCCCACTCGCCCCCGTCAACCCTAAATGTGAGGGGAGGAGAGCGCAGCGTCTCTCCCTCCCCTCACCGCCGCTGCCAGCAGCGCTGCTGTGTCCGGTCTCCGGCGTTAGCCAATCAGAGCTTGCGGACCGGCTCCTGATTGGCTGCCGGTCCGCGAGCTCTGATTGGCTAGCGAGACTGGACGGGAGACCTGGACGGAGCGGTGAGGGAAAGGAGAGGCGGTGAGGGGAAGGAGAGGCGCTGCGATGCGCTCTCCTCCCCTCACATAAGCGGCCGGTGAGTGAACGGGGGGGGGGGGCACGGGCACAGTGGGGCATGTATCTTGCACCAAATGGGGCATGTAACTGGCACTGAGTGGGGCCTGGCACTGTGGGGCATGTATCTGGCACTGTGGGGCATGTATCTGGCACTGTGGGGCATGTAACTGGCACTGTGGGGCATTGTAACTGGCATTGTGGGGCATGTATCTGACACAGTGGTGCAATGTAACTGGCACTGTGGGGCATGTATCTGGCACTGTGGGGCAATGTAACTGGCACTGTGGGGCATGTATCTGGCACAGTGGGGCAATGTAACTGGCACTGTGGGGCATGTATCCGGCACTGTAGGGCATGTATCTGGCACAGTGGGGCAATATAACTGGCACTGTGGGGCATGTATCTGGCACAGTGGGGCAATGTAACTGGCACTGTGGGGCATGTATCTGGCACAGTGGGGCAATGTAAACTAACTGGCACTGTAGGGCATGTATCTGGCACAGTGGGGCAATGTAACTGGCACTGTGGGGCAATGTAACTGGCACTGTGGGGCATTGTATCTGGCACTGTGGCGCAATGTAACTGGCACTGTGGGGCAATGTAACTGGCACTGTGGGGCAATGTAACCTTCTGGAGCGTGGCCACACCCCTTCTGGTGTGTGGCCACGCCCAATTTTCGGTGCGCGCGCGCGCACATGCCTCTTTTTGTGTGCTTTTTTTTTTTTTGGGGGGGGGGGGCGGGGGGCGCCATTTTACATCTTGCCCTGGGCTCCAAAAACCCTAGTTACGCCTCTGCCTGTCTCTAATACTTTCCCCCAGCCGCCCCCTCTCTCTCTGTCTCTCTTTCGCTAATCGCATCGTTGTCCCACCCACACTGGCCAGTGCCTCCCCAGCCATTGACCTCACCGCACGTCACTGGGACCCAGCCTTATTGTAAAGAGATACTGACACTCTCTGGATATCATCCCAGTTACTTTACCTCATATAGCACTGCCCTAACCTATGGTGTAATTGAACAGTTGCCAGGTGCCCCAAAGTACAGGAGTTGGAATAGAGACTGATTATAAATCTCTGCCACTGAACTGCAATGGAATATACCCTAGCCACTTTAGAGAATTATTATTGCAAGACTGAGAACTTTGTTGCCCTACTAAGTAAATAGTACTGAAGGAAGTGTGACTGTATTTTATTCCAATCATAAGCCTTGGTCGTTGCAGTGTACAGAGGGAAAAAGTAAGGGACCAGCGCCATCTAGCAATTCTATCTGAAAGTGATTCCCTGTTAGGAACACATCTTTAGTATGCCTGTGTAAATGTGATTTAGGCGTCTATTCATGAAGCAGTGAAAAGAGTGGAGAAGTGAGCCTGTGGAGAAGTTGGCCGTGGCAGCCAATCAGCTTCTCCGTACAATTGTATAGTATGCAAATTATACATGTTACTTCAATGCTGATTGGTTGCCATGGGCAACTTCTCCACTGGCTCATTTCTCCACACTTTTCACTGCTTCATGAATAGACCCCTGAATTCTATCACATCTCAGTTATTCTACCGAACTTAGGTGGTCATTCCGAGTTGATCGCTAGCTGCATTTGTTCGCAGCGCAGCGATCAGGCAAAAAAACTGCAGTTCTGCGCATGCATATGCGGCGCAATGCGCACGCACGACGTACTATTACAATGAACGATGCAGTTTTGCACAGGGTCTAGTGATGCATATCAGTCGCACTGGTTGCCGCAGAGTGATTAACATGAAGTGGGCATTCCTGGGTGGCAACTGACCGTTTTCAGGGAGTGTTCGGAAAAACGCAGGAGTGCCAGGAAAAACATAGGCGTGGCTGGGCGAACGCTGGGCGGGTGTGTGACGTCAAATCCAGAACTGAATAGTCTGAAGTGATCGCATGCGCTGAGTAGGTTTTGACTTACTCTGAAACTACACAAAAAATTTATTGCAGGCGCTCTGCGATAAAAACGTTTGCACTTCTGCTAAGCTAAAATATACTAGAGATGAGCGCCTGAAATTTTTCGGGTTTTGTGTTTTGGTTTTGGGTTCGGTTCCGCGGCCGTGTTTTGGGTTCGACCGCGTTTTGGCAAAACCTCACCGAATTTTTTTTGTCGGATTCGGGTGTGTTTTGGATTCGGGTGTTTTTTTTAAAAAACACTAAAAAACAGCTTAAATCATAGAATTTGGGGGTCATTTTGATCCCATATTATTATTAACCTCAAAAACCATAATTTCCACTCATTTTCAGTCTATTCTGAATACCTCACACCTCACAATATTATTTTTAGTCCTAAAATTTGCACCAAGGTCGCTGGATGACTAAGCTAAGCGACACTAGTGGCCGACACAAACACCTGGCCCATCTAGGAGTGGCACTGCAGTGTCACGCAGGATGTCCCTTCCAAAAAAACCTCCCCAATCAGCACATGACGCAAAGAAAAAAAGAGGCGCAATGAGGTAGCTGACTGTGTGAGTAAGATAAGCGACCCTAGTGGCCGACACAAACACCGGGCCCATTTAGGAGTGGAACTGCAGTGTCACGCAGGATGTCCCTTCCAAAAAACCCTCCCCAATCAGCACATGACGCAAAGAAAAAAAGAGGCGCAATGAGGTAGCTGACTGTGTGAGTAAGATTAGCGACCCTAGTGGCCGACACAAACACCGGGCCCATTTAGGAGTGGCACTGCAGTGTCACGCAGGATGTCCCTTCCAAAAAACCCTCCCCAATCAGCACATGACGCAAAGAAAAAAAGAGGCGCAATGAGGTAGCTGACTGTGTGAGTAAGATTAGCGACCCTAGTGGCCGACACAAACACCGGGCCCATTTAGGAGTGGCACTGCAGTGTCACGCAGGATGTCCCTTCCAAAAAACCCTCCCCAATCAGCACATGACGCAAAGAAAAAAAGAGGCGCAATGAGGTAGCTGACTGTGTGAGTAAGATTAGCGACCCTAGTGGCCGACACATACACCGGGCCCATTTAGGAGTGGCACTGCAGTGTCACGCAGGATGTCCCTTCCAAAAAACCCTCCCCAATCAGCACATGACGCAAAGAAAAAAAGAGGCGCAATGAGGTAGCTGACTGTGTGAGTAAGATTAGCGACCCTAGTGGCCGACACAAACACCGGGCCCATTTAGGAGTGGCACTGCAGTGTCACGCAGGATGTCCCTTCCAAAAAACCCTCCCCAATCAGCACATGACGCAAAGAAAAAAAGAGGCGCAATGAGGTAGCTGACTGTGTGAGTAAGATTAGCGACCCTAGTGGCCGACACAAACACCGGGCCCATTTAGGAGTGGCACTGCAGTGTCACGCAGGATGTCCCTTCCAAAAAACCCTCCCCAATCAGCACATGACGCAAAGAAAAAAAGAGGCGCAATGAGGTAGCTGACTGTGTGAGTAAGATTAGCGACCCTAGTGGCCGACACAAACACCGGGCCCATTTAGGAGTGGCACTGCAGTGTCACGCAGGATGTCCCTTCCAAAAAACCCTCCCCAAACAGCACATGACGCAAAGAAAAATAAAAGAAAAAAGAGGTGCAAGATGGAATTGTCCTTGGGCCCTCCCACCCACCCTTATGTTGTATAAACAAAACAGGACATGCACACTTTAACCAACCCATCATTTCAGTGACAGGGTCTGCCACACGACTGTGACTGATATGACGGGTTGGTTTGGACCCCCCCCAAAAAAGAAGCAATTAATCTCTCCTTGCACAAACTGGCTCTACAGAGGCAAGATGTCCACCTCATCATCACCCTCCGATATATCACCGTGTACATCCCCCTCCTCACAGATTATCAATTCGTCCCCACTGGAATCCACCATCTCAGCTCCCTGTGTACTTTGTGGAGGCAATTGCTGCTGGTCAATGTCTCCGCGGAGGAATTGATTATAATTCATTTTAATGAACATCATCTTCTCCACATTTTCTGGATGTAACCTCGTACGCCGATTGCTGACAAGGTGAGCGGCGGCACTAAACACTCTTTCGGAGTACACTCTTGTGGGAGGGCAACTTAGGTAGAATAAAGCCAGTTTGTGCAATGGCCTCCAAATTGCCTCTTTTTCCTGCCAGTATAAGTATGGACTGTGTGACGTGCCTACTTGGATGCGGTCACTCATATAATCCTCCACCATTCTTTCAATGGTGAGAGAATCATATGCAGTGACAGTAGACGACATGTCCGTAATCGTTGTCAGGTCCTTCAGTCCGGACCAGATGTCAGCATCAGCAGTCGCTCCAGACTGCCCTGCATCACCGCCAGCGGGTGGGCTCGGAATTCTGAGCCTTTTCCTCGCACCCCCAGTTGCGGGAGAATGTGAAGGAGGAGATGTTGACAGGTCGCGTTCCGCTTGACTTGACAATTTTCTCACCAGCAGGTCTTTCAACCCCAGCAGACTTGTGTCTGCCGGAAAGAGAGATCCAAGGTAGGCTTTAAATCTAGGATCGAGCACGGTGGCCAAAATGTAGTGCTCTGATTTCAACAGATTGACCACCCGTGAATCCTTGTTAAGCGAATTAAGGGCTCCATCCACAAGTCCCACATGCCTAGCGGAATCGCTCCGTGTTAGCTCCTCCTTCAATGTCTCCAGCTTCTTCTGCAAAAGCCTGATGAGGGGAATGACCTGACTCAGGCTGGCAGTGTCTGAACTGACTTCACGTGTGGCAAGTTCAAAGGGCAGCAGAACCTTGCACAACGTTGAAATCATTCTCCACTGCGCTTGAGACAGGTGCATTCCACCTCCTATATCGTGCTCAATTGTATAGGCTTGAATGGCCTTTTGCTGCTCCTCCAACCTCTGAAGCATATAGAGGGTTGAATTCCACCTCGTTACCACTTCTTGCTTCAGATGATGGCAGGGCAGGTTCAGTAGTTTTTGGTGGTGCTCCAGTCTTCTGTACGTGGTGCCTGTACGCCGAAAGTGTCCCGCAATTTTTCTGGCCACCGACAGCATCTCTTGCACGCCCCTGTCGTTTTTTAAATAATTCTGCACCACCAAATTCAAGGTATGTGCAAAACATGGGACGTGCTGGAATTTGCCCATATTTAATGCACACACAATATTGCTGGCGTTGTCCGATGCCACAAATCCACAGGAGAGTCCAATTGGGGTAAGCCATTCCGCGATGATCTTCCCCAGTTGCCGTAAGAGGTTTTCAGCTGTGTGCGTATTCTGGAAACCGGTGATACAAAGCGTAGCCTGCCTAGGAAAGAGTTGGCGTTTGCGAGATGCTGCTACTGGTGCCGCCGCTGCTGTTCTTGCGGCGGGAGTCCATACATCTACCCAGTGGGCTGTCACAGTCATATAGTCCTGACCCTGCCCTGCTCCACTTGTCCACATGTCCGTGGTTAAGTGGACATTGGGTACAACTGCATTTTTTAGGACACTGGTGAGTCTTTTTCTGACGTCCGTGTACATTCTCGGTATCGCCTGCCTAGAGAAGTGGAACCTAGATGGTATTTGGTAACGGGGGCACACTGCCTCAATAAATTGTCTAGTTCCCTGTGAACTAACGGCGGATACCGGACGCACGTCTAACACCTACATAGTTGTCAAGGCCTCAGTTATCCGCTTTGCAGCAGGATGACTGCTGTGATATTTCATCTTCCTCGCAAAGGACTGTTGAACAGTCAATTGCTTACTGGAAGTAGTACAAGTGGGCTTACGACTTCCCCTCTGGGATGACCATCGACTCCCAGCAGCAACAACAGCAGCGCCAGCAGCAGTAGGCGTTACACGCAAGGATGCATCGGAGGAATCCCAGGCAGGAGAGGACTCGTCAGAATTGCCAGTGACATTGCCTGCAGGACTATTGGCATTCCTGGGGAAGGAGGAAATTGACACTGAGGGAGTTGGTGGGGTGGTTTGCGTGAGCTTGGTTACAAGAGGAAGGGATTTACTGGTCAGTGGACTGCTTCCGCTGTCACCCAAAGTTTTTGAACTTGTCACTGACTTATTATGAATGCGCTGCAGGTGACGTATAAGGGAGGATGTTCCGAGGTGGTTAACGTCCTTACCCCTACTTATTACAGCTTGACAAAGGGAACACACGGCTTGACACCTGTTGTCCGCATTTCTGTTGAAATAGTTCCACACCGAAGAGCTGATTTTTTTGGTATTTTCACCAGGCATGTCAACGGCCATATTCCTCCCACGGACAACAGGTGTCTCCCCGGGTGCCTGACTTAAACAAACCACCTCACCATCAGAATCCTCCTGGTCAATTTCCTCCCCAGCGCCAGCAACACCCATATCCTCCTCATCCTGGTGTACTTCAACACTGACATCTTCAATCTGACTATCAGGAACTGGACTGCGGGTGCTCCTTCCAGCACTTGCAGGGGGCGTGCAAATGGTGGAAGGCGCATGCTCTTCACGTCCAGTGTTGGGAAGGTCAGGCATCGCAACCGACACAATTGGACTCTCCTTGTGGATTTGGGATTTCGAAGAACACACAGTTCTTTGCGGTGCTACTGCTTTTGCCAGCTTGAGTCTTTTCATTTTTCTAGCGAGAGGCTGAGTGCCTCCATCCTCATGTGAAGCTGAACCACTAGCCATGAACATAGGCCAGGGCCTCAGCCGTTCCTTGCCACTCCGTGTGGTAAATGGCATATTGGCAAGTTTACGCTTCTCCTCCGACAATTTTATTTTAGGTTTTGGAGTCCTTTTTTTACTGATATTTGGTGTTTTGGATTTGACATGCTCTGTACTATGACATTGGGCATCGGCCTTGGCAGACAACGTTGCTGGCATTTCATCGTCTCGGCCATGACTAGTGGCAGCAGCTTCAGCACGAGGTGGAAGTGGATCTTGATCTTTCCCTAATTTTGGAACCTCAACATTTTTGTTCTCCATATTTTAATAGGCACAACTAAAAGGCAACTCAGGTAAACAATGGAGATGGATGGATACTAGTATACAATTATGGATGGACTGCCGAGTGCCGACACAGAGGTAGCTACAGCCGTGAACTACCGTACTGTGTCTGCTGCTAATATAGACTGGTTGATAAAGAGATGTCGTAGTATGTATGTATGAAGAAGAAAGAAAAAAAAACCACGGTTAGGTGGTATACAATTATGGACGGACTGCCGAGTGCCGACACAGAGGTAGCCACAGCCGTGAACTACCGTACTGTACTGTGTCTGCTGCTAATATAGACTGGTTGATAAAGAGATGTCGTAGTATGTATGTATGAAGAAGAAAGAAAAAAAAACCACGGGTAGGTGGTATACAATTATGGACGGACTGCCGAGTGCCGACACAGAGGTAGCTACAGCCGTGAACTACCGTACTGTGTCTGCTGCTAATATAGACTGGTTGATAAAGAGATGTAGTAGTATGTATGTATAAAGAAGAAAGAAAAAAAACCACGGGTAGGTGGTATACAATTATGGACGGACTGCCGAGTGCCGACACAGAGGTAGCCACAGCCGTGAACTACCGTACTGTACTGTGTCTGCTGCTAATATAGACTGGTTGATAAAGAGATGTCGTAGTATGTATGTATAAAGAAGAAAGAAAAAAAAACCACGGTTAGGTGGTATACAATTATGGACGGACTGCCGAGTGCCGACACAGAGGTAGCCACAGCCGTGAACTACCGTACTGTACTGTGTCTGCTGCTAATATAGACTGGTTGATAAAGAGATGTCGTAGTATGTATGTATGAAGAAGAAAGAAAAAAAAACCACGGTTAGGTGGTATACAATTATGGACGGACTGCCGAGTGCCGACACAGAGGTAGCCACAGCCGTGAACTACCGTACTGTACTGTGTCTGCTGCTAATATAGACTGGTTGATAAAGAGATGTCGTAGTATGTATGTATAAAGAAGAAAGAAAAAAAAACCACGGTTAGGTGGTATACAATTATGGACGGACTGCCGAGTGCCGACACAGAGGTAGCCACAGCCGTGAACTACCGTACTGTACTGTGTCTGCTGCTAATATAGACTGGTTGATAAAGAGATGTAGTAGTATGTATGTATAAAGAAGAAAGAAAAAAAAACCACGGGTAGGTGGTATACAATTATGGATGGACTGCCGAGTGCCGACACAGAGGTAGCTACAGCCGTGAACTACCGTACTGTGTCTGCTGCGACTGGATGATAAATAATGATATAAAAAATATATATATATCACTACTGCAGCCGGACAGGTATATATATTATATAATGACGGACCTGCTGGACACTGTCTGTCAGCAGAATGAGTTTTTTATAGAATAAAAAAAAAACACCACACAAGTGAAGTCACACGACGAGTGTTTAACTTTTTCAGGCAATCACAATATAGTATACTACTAACTATACTGGTGGTCAGTGTGGTCAGGTCACTGGTCAGTCACACTGGCAGTGGCACTCCTGCAGCAAAAGTGTGCACTGTTTAATTTTAATATAATATGTACTCCTGGCTCCTGCTATAACCTATAACTGGCACTGCAGTGCTCCCCAGTCTCCCCCACAATTATAAGCTGTGTGAGCTGAGCACAGTCAGATATATAATATATACATAGATGATGCAGCACACTGGGCTGAGCAGTGCACACAGATATGGTATGTGACTGTCTTGTACTCCTGGCTCCTGCTATAACCTATAACTGGCACTGCAGTGCTCCCCAGTCTCCCCCACAATTATAAGCTGTGTGAGCTGAGCACAGTCAGATATATAATATATACATAGATGATGCAGGCATGCAGCACACTGGGCTGAGCAGTGCACACAGATATGGTATGTGACTGAGTCACTGTGTGTACCGTTTTTTTCAGGCAGAGAACGGATATATTAAATAAAACAACTGCACTGCTGGTGGTCACTGTGGTCAGTCACTAAACTCTGCACTCTCTTCTACAGTATCAGCCTCAGGTCAATCTCTCTCTCTCTCTCCTAATCTAAATGGAGAGGACGCCAGCCACGTCCTCTCCCAATCAATCTCAATGCACGTGTGAAAATGGCGGCGACGCGCGGCTCCTTATATAGAATCCGAGTCTCGCGAGAATCCGACAGCGTCATGATGACGTTCGGGCGCGCTCGGGTTAACCGAGCAAGGCGGGAAGATCCGAGTCGCTCGGACCCGTGAAAAAAAACATGAAGTTCGTGCGGGTTCGGATTCAGAGAAACCGAACCCGCTCATCTCTAAAATATACTCCCAGTGGCCGGCGGCATAGCGTTTGCACGGCTGCTAAAAACTGCTAGTGAGCGATCAACTCGGAATGACCACCTTACAGTTGAAAAGAATACACAAAGGTGAGACATTGCTGATAATTTTGAAGTTAACAGGTTATAACCCTCCTATTTGCCTGTCATTCCCACGTGACGACATATAACGAACTTAATATAGTGAGACATTACTGCTAAAGCCACTACGCTCCACAAACTCACTGAAGACACAGCCACTTAAACCTTGACAGCACCACTAACGTAGTTGCATATAAATTGCTACCTTTCCAACCGGAACAAAAAACCCTGTGCACAGGTCAATGGCCCTCATTCCGAGTAGTTCGCTCGCAAGCTGCTTTTAGCAGCTTTGCACACGCTAAGCCGCCGCCTACTGGGAGTGAATCTTAGCATAGTAGATTTGCGAACGAAAGATTAGCAGATTTGCGAATAGACAGTTCTTAGCAGTTTCTGAGTAGCTCCACACTTACTCGGCATCTGCGATCAGTTCAGTCAGTTTCGTTCCTGGTTTGACGTCACAAACACACCCAGCGTTCACCCAGACACTCCCCCGTTTCTTCAGACACTCCCGCGTTTTTCCCAGAAACTGCAGCGTTTTTTCGCACACACCCATAAAACGGCCAGTTTCCGCCCAGAAACACCCACTTCCTGTCAATCACACTACGATCACCAGAACGAAGAAAAAACCTCGTAATGCCGTGAGTAAAGTACCTAACTTAATAGCAAATGTACTTGGCGCAGTCGCAGTGCGGACATTGCGCATGCGCATTAGCGACTAATCGCTCCGTTGCGGAAAAAAAATAACGAGCGATCAACTCGGAATGACCACCAATGTACTTTGAGAAGGACTTCTTGTGATACTCTTTAACTTACACGGGTACCTGGTAGATGCATGCAGGTATATTTGAAGGTATTTGAGTACACTCTTCTTGATTGTGTTTTGAATAATGTTTAGAGATATAGGGGGTAATTCCAAGTTGATCGCAGCAGGAATTTTTTTAGCAATTGGGCAAAACCATGTGCACTGCAGGTGGTGCAGATGTAACATGTGCAGAGAGAGTTAGATTTGGGTGTGGTGAGTTCAATCTGAAATCTAAATTGCAGTGTAAAAATAAATCAGCCAGTATTTACCCTGCACAGAAATAAAATAACCCACCCAAATCTAACTCTCTCTGCACATGTTATACCTGTCCCCCCTGCACTGCACATGGTTTTGGACAACTGCTAAAAAATTTCCTGCTGCGATCAACTTGGAATTACCCCCATACTGTGGAGGTGAAGGAGTAAAGTGCACTTATTGATAGGCACCTTGAGAGATGTACAAATATAGGGGGTAATTCAGAGTTGATCGCAGCAGCAAATTTGTTAGCAGTTGGACAAAACTATGGTGGTCATTCCGAGTTGATCGCTCGCTAGCAGTTTTTAGCAGCCGTGCAAACGCTATGCCGCCTCCCACTGGGAGTGTATTTTAGTTTAGCAGAAGTGCGAACGAAAGGATCGCAGAGCGGCTACAAAGTTTTTTTTGAGCAGTTTTAGTATAGCTCAAAACCTACTCAGCACATGCGATCACTTCAGACTGTTCTGTTTCTGTTTTGACGTCACAAACACGCCCTGCGTTCGCCCAGCCACGCCTGCGTTTTTCCTGGCACGACTGCGTTTTTTCGAACACTCCCTGAAAACGGTCAGTTGCCACCCAGAAAAGCCCACTTCATGTCAATCACTCTGCGGCAACCAGTGCGACTGAAATGCTTTGCTAGACCCTGTGTGAAACTATATCGTTCGTTGTAATAGAACGTTGCGCGTGCGCATTGCGCCGCATACGCATGCGCAGAAGTGCAATTTTTTTGCCTCATCGCTGCGCAGTGCACGAATGCAGCTAGCGAACAACTCGGAATGACCACCCATGTGCACTGTAGGGGGGCCAGATATATTATTTGCAGAGAGAGAGTTAGATTTGGGTGGGTTATATTGTTTCTGTGCAGGGTAAATACTGGCTGCTTTACTTTTACACTGCAATTTAGATTTCAGTTTGAACACACCACACCAAAATCTAACTCTCTCTGTCTGCATATGTTATATCTACTCCTCCTGCAGTGCACATGGGGGGTCACTCTGACCCGATCGCACGCTGCAGTTTATCGCAGCGGCGCGATCGGGTCAGAACTGCGCATGCACCGGCGGCGGCGTATGCCCGACGGCTGAAGGCTGTCGCTGCGCTACGATCGCCTCTGCCTGATTGACAGGCAGAGGCGGTCGCTGGGCGGGGAGGCGGAACGGCGGCGTTTGGCCGCCGTTTCGTGGGCACGGCACGGCCAGCGCAGGCGTGGCCGGACAGTGCGGGGGGCGGGCTGCATCGGCTGCGTAACGTCACACGGAGCTGCTGCAGGCCGGGGAGCGACGAGTAGCTCCCGGCCAGCATGCTAAAGCTGCACTGGCCGGGAGCTACTCCTAAAGTGCAAAAGCATCGCCGCTGTGCGATGCTTTTGCACTTCTGCGTGGGGGGGAAGGGGGCGGCACTGACATGCAGGGCTGGATAGCCCTGTGCTGGGTGTCCCCTCGCATTTATATAAACATGATCGTAGCCCTGCAAAATTTTGCAGGGCTACGATCAACTCGGAATGACCCCCTTGGTTTTGCCCAACTGCTAACAAATTTGCTGCTGCGATCAACTCTGAATTACCTCCTTAGTTCTATGAATTGAAGCTAGGCAAATACTTGAATATATATTGTTGTTGGTATATTTAAATTCTTTGTTGATGTACATACATTCTCTTTCAAATTCACTTCTCTTATGGCTTCACAAACTGTGATATTGACCAGGTGTAAATGGTACCGTATGTTCTGTGAAATCTTGAAATGCTTCTTCATAGCGGAGATTAAAGAGTTGTGAAGCCAATTTCAGTGTTCTCCTGTTCCTGAGGTGAAATTACATTAGTTACGATCACCGATGTCGTGAACCAACTAAGAAGGTAACCTAGATAGCAACTACCTGCCAGACCCCATCCAGGTCCTTAACCCTGCCCTGGGCACTACATATAGATGGATTTATCTGTGCTCCTTGTGCCACCCTGACAGCTGGGTCTCAGAGACCACTACTTCTTGCCTCTGGGAATTCTGCTACTGACCCTAACTATGACCCTGGATGTACCCAGGCAGTGCCAGAGAAAAGGGTGGGCTTTCAGTAATCCACCACACTAAAACTTAAAATGCAAGTAAAATATTTATTGCTTTACTGACTGAAACATTTTGTTTTCCAAACTGCATCTCTGGAAGTGACATTACATCTAAATGACATCTAAAAAAATAATAATAAACAAAGGGCCTAAATCAGATCTGATCGCTGCTGTGCATTTTTGCACAGCGGGCGATCAGAACCTGACTGCGTATGCACCACAATGCGCACACGCATTGGACAACAACAACGGGCATCGCCGGTCAGCGATGGGATGGTGCAAAAAATCCGATCACACGGGCATCCGCAAGGTGATTGACAGGAAGAGGTCATATGTGGGTGGCAACTGAGCGTTTAATGGGATTGTCCGGAAAAACGCAGGTGTTCCCAAGCGTTTTCATGGAGGGTATCTGACGTCAGCTCCATCCCCGATCAGCCCGTTCTCATCGCACTGGAGGAGTAAGTCCTGGGTTGAGCACAGACTGCACAAAGTGGACATTTACAGCTCAGCTACACACTTGCACTGCAAATTTACACTTCCCCTATTTGACCGCAGGACAGCAAAAAACGCAGCCCAGCGATCAGATCTGACTTAGGCCCAAAGTCCGTGGCGAAGACCACCTGGCTGCTTTACAAAGTTCCCAGATTAAATACTGAGCTTTTTTTACCCACAAAATTGCTACTGCTGCTGTCATCATTTGCAAGCAACATAATATGCTGACGATATAAAATATATGTTAAACTGATAAAGTGATTATTTCACAAATTCATGAGCTGATTGGCTGCCGGTCCGTGAGCTCCAATTGGCTCACAGCCGGCTCAATAGAAAGAATACAACTGCAGCACACACAGAGCTGCGGTTGTAATATTCTTTCTATTAAGCTGGCGATGAGCCAATCGGAGTTCATGGACCAGCAGCCAATCAGGAGCTAGCAGCTCTTGATTGGCTGCCGGTCCGTGAGCTCCGATTGGCTCACGGCCGGCTCAATAGAAAGAATACAACTGCAGCTCTGTGTGCCTCCGTGGCTGCCTCCCCTGCCAGTGCGCAGGCAGCTGGCCTGTCCCCGCGATCCTAACTGCTGCCACCCGGGCCCCCTCTCAGTCAGGGCCCGGGACTGGAGTCCCCACCATCCCCCCTTGATGGCGGGCCTGTCTAAGGGAGTGCCTCTACTTGATGGTGGCCTACTGGCAGAATTAAGAGTACTGTGCAATTGCTGTGACTATGGGCCTAATTCAGACCTGATCGCTGTGCTGCAAATTTGCAGAGCTCTGCGATCAGATATTCACCAGACAGAGGATGGCTGCAAATTCGTTTGCAACGTACTCACCATCAAATGATTTTTTCAGTCTGTGCATAGGCCAGGACTTACTCCTACAGTGCAATGCAAACAGGCTAATCGGGGCTGGAGCTTATGTCACACACACGCCTTGAAAACGCCTGGGAACGCCTGCGTTTTACTTGACACTCCCTGAAAACAGCCTGTTACCACCCACAAATGTCCCCTTCCTGTCAATCACCTTGCGAACCCCTTGCGATTAAAATTTTTGCACCATCCTGTCGCTGTTTGACGACGCGCCTGTGCATTGCGGTGCATACACATGTACAGTCATTGGATAATCGGCCGCTGTGAGAATTCGCACAACAGCGATCAGGTCTGAATCGGGCCCTACATCTGGAGTGTGTAGCTGTTTTCCTCATCATTAGCAGGAAAAGGATAAAATGAAGGCCACACAGTTTATTGATAAATATGGAAAGTGGAAGTTACTTTAGAAAGAAATTCTGCATTCATTCTTAATATAGGGGGTCATTCCGACCCGATCGCTTGTTGCAGTTTATCGCAGCGCAGCGATCAGGTCGGATCAGCGCATGCGCCGGCACCGCAGTGCGCCTGCGTATGCTGAACGGCCAAAGGGCTGGACGGCTGCGTTTAGCCGCCGTTTAGGGGGCGTGGTCCGGCCAACGCAGGCGTGGCTGGACCGTTGGGGATGTGGGCCGCGGCGGCTGCGTGACGTCGCACGCAGCCGCTGTGACCAGGGGCAGCGAAGAGGTTCTCCCGGCCAGCTGCTGGAACTGCGCTGGCCGGGAGTAACTCCTGAGATGCAAAAGCATCGCTGCTGTGCGGTGCTTTTGCATTTCTGCGGGGGGCCGGCACTGACATGCGGGGCGGACTAGCCCTGTGCTGTGCATCCCCCCGCATGTCTAAGTGCCTGATCGTAGCTACGATCAACTCGGAATAACCCCCATAATCCTGCCTTCATACAAAAATGGTTTATTACAATAAAAAGTGATCAGTCCCCTATTCTTGTTGCTATCAGAAATTATACTTTCTATGTCAGTCATTTTAAGCTTTCAGAATCGAATGGCCTGATTTGTGGTTTTATCCCTTTCACTGTTTGAAAATATTGTATGATCAAATTAATTTTCTCTGTGACAGGATACTTAGAGAAGAAACTTGGGTGTGGTATAGAACATCTTCATGCATTAGGTCTATAGTCATTAGGTCGATTCCATATGGCCAACAGGCACTAGGTCAACATGGACAAAAGGTTGACATATGAAAGGTCGACAATGGAAAAGGTAATCAGGTACAGTAGGTTGACATGACAGTGGTCGACACCAAAAAAATGGTTGACACACTTTTTTTTTGCATTTTTGGGGTTAGTGTGAATAGTTTTGGCATCTGGGACCCTCAATTGTTGAAACGCAGCCCCTCACGGGCTCGCTTTGCTCGCTACACTTTGGGCACGGTGTCTCGCTTTGCTTCGCTCACCACAAGGTTACTAAAGGTTATTTTTGTGACATGGATAGTCAAGGAAGGAAAAATTGAAAAACATAACCCCCCAAAAAAACATGTGTCGACCATATGTGTGTCAACCATATAAACCTGTCGACTTTATTCAATGTTGACCTTTCATATGTCAACCTTTTGTACATGTCCACATTGTTTCTGTCGACCATATGGGGTTGACCTAATGACTTGACCTAATGTATGTCAACAATAGTTCAAAAGTCTAAAATGTGCAATGGGCAGGGCAGGCTTAGAATGGGGCGGATGGAGTTGCAGCTCCAGGCCCCAAAGGAAAATAGTCCCACAGGATCTGCAGCAACTTGCCACCCGTGCAGCGCAACTATCTTACTACAGTAGCATCATGAGTCCCGCCCACCCTACTGCTCAACTCTAACTCTGCTGGTGTACAGAGTCTGACATGCTCAGATGCTGTGGCTGGTCCCTCCCCCAGCCATGGGCAGCCCTGCTGCTGCATTGTAGTGAGTAGGCAGAGACGTCAGAATAGCCCCTCCCATCCCCAGAACCAAGGCCACCCTCCCTCCTGCTCCCATACAACCAGCTGCCTCGCTCTTTTCTTCTACTCCTTCCATCCCCATCCTCAGGCCCACCAATCCTTATCCCAGTTTTACCTGAGCCTGTCCTCAGTGTACGTATTCTCTGGAGGCAGAGCTTCTGTGCATGCAGGAACCCCGAGGAAAGAGACAGAGACATCCTACTTAAAGGTAAATGTCTGTGGAGGCTGGGTATGTTCTAATGTAAAGGGAGGGAGGATTAGTGGAGTGTAATGCAGTGATGTAGTGTGTGGAGTTCGTGCTGCTATGTAGTGTCTGTGTGTGGGGGGTAGTCTAGTGATGTAGTATGAGTAGGCAGTGTAGTGATGTAGCGTGTGTAGGTAGTGTAGTGATGTCGTGTGGGTAGGAAGTGTAGTGGTGTTAAGAGGGTAATGTGGTGCGGGAAGGTATCCTAGTAATGTGGTGTGTAGAGGTAGTGTAGTACTGTGGTGTGGGAAGGTAGCGCAGTAATGTGGTGTGGGAAGGTAGCGCAGTAATGTGGTGTGGGAAGGTAGCGCAGTACTGTGGTGTGGGAAAGTAGCGCAGTACTGCGGTGTGGGAAGGTAGCACAGTACTGTGGTGTGAGAAGGTAGCGCAGTAAAACCTACATAGGGGCGTGGCTTCATGGGGAATGGGGCGTGGCCACAAAATAATACTAATTCATACTACGGTGCACAGTAGTCTCCATTTACACGTTATGGCAGACAGTCCCCCTTTTTACACATTACAGGAGACAGCGTCCCCTTTTTACACATTACAGCAGACAGCGTCCCCCTTTTCACACATTACGGCAGACAGCGTCCCCCTTTTTACACATTACGGCAGACAACGTCCGCTTTTTACACATTACGGCAGACAGAGTCCCCTTTTTACACATTACGGCAGACAGCGTCCCCCTTTTTACACATTATGGCAGACAGAGTCCCCTTTTTACACATTACGGCAGACAGAGTCCCCTTTTTACACATTACGGCAGACATGTCCCCTTTTTACACATTATGGCAGACAGTGTCCCCCTTTTTACACATTATGGCAGACAGAGTCCCCTTTTTACACATTACGGCAGACATCGTCCCCCTTTTTACACATTACGGCAGACACTGCAACAACGAGAAAAAAAGCCTGATTGATGGCTTGCTGTGAGTCCGACTTGTGTTCCAAGGTGGGTGAGACATGGCTAGAGGTCGGGAGGTTACTTTTGTCAGATTAACCATGTTTAACATTCCTATTGTGAGGAATGTGAGCAAGCCGGCAAGCATGTCTTTTACATAAACAGAAGATTCAGGCCAGCTATAGTTTTGTTCCAGCTCATGTTGTGCCTAGTCTGTTCCTAGCCAGTTTATTTGTCACAGTTTTGGAGTCCTTGTTTGCTTGGTCCTGTGCCGGAATCCTTGCTGTAGCCGAAGTCTTGAACCCTGCCTGCACCTAATCTCAGTGACTGTTTTCCTTGCCATCCATGCGTTCAGGTTGGACGTCATTGGCGTGGGATGTAGGTAAGTAATCTCTCTCATTTGTACAGGTACCCCTAATGGATTCTACATTGACAAGTGGACGTGATCGGCGTCGGTTGTAGATTTCGACAGAGACGTGGACTAAAAAGACCAGGGGACCGATAAGCATTGAGTCAAGCCGTAATCCGGTACGCAGTATTTTTCTTGCGTGTGACAAAAACTAATTTAAAGGATACTACACTATAGGCGCTCTGTTGTTTCTTCCTCTATTTTCAGATTCCCGTTTGGGCTACGTATACCTAGTGGCACTTTTTGAAGAACTGAGCAGCCACCCGTTAAAACGGGGAAAGTGTGGACTGTTTGGCAATTAAACCAAACACAAAATTTGGGAAGAAATCATTTACTGGATTGGTCACTTGACCGAATTTATTTGTGACTGTAGATTGCACTTGTACAGTAAGGAACTTTGCACAATTTGGACAAGCGCACTGATTTACTCTTTGACAATAAACAGAAGATTCATTCAGAAATCCCCCGGCATCCACATTATAAGAGAGATAAGAGCTACACTCCTCCATACACTCCTCCATGTGGCTTACCTTGATGAGCGGCAGCAGCAGCAGCAGCACAGCCCAGCTCCAGCAAAGGACACGGAAGTCCCTCTTCAGTGTAGATGCTGCAGGGGGAGAGGCGCGGAGCAGAGCACACACACAGGGGAAGAGACTCAGGCTGCCCAGCGCAATGCTGCCCACTGTGGTGCATAATAGAAGCGGTGCGTCCGGTAGAGAAGGAGTCGGGGCGCAACGTTACTATTTTACATTACAGCGGGCAGTGGCGGACAAATGGTGTGATTGCGGACGGTGCGCCCACAGGGCAAATGCGCTGTGTGCTAGGCACCGTCCGCACACACCTAGTGACAATGCTAAATTCCCTTGTCGTATAAACAACCCTTATGAAGCTAAGAACACTGTACGCTGTTTACTTAAGAAATACCGTAATGATACGCTATTTGCGTAACGATCGCTCAGCCGTAGGCGAGACGCTCAAGCGTCACGTTCGCTCACGGCCCAGTGATCACAGGACACGTTATTGGTTATGTCTAGGGGAAAGATTCGCTGTAACGTAGCATACGCTAGAGACCACGAGGAGGTCACCAGCGGTGCAGACGCTCACAACACTATACCTTGATATTAAACCTTATACCGATGAAACACACAGAATACCTTAATGTGAGTACAGGGTGTAAATGCAACCTTGTGTAACCTGACTACCTACAAAGCTGTTTGGGCGTCACCGACGCTCAAGTGAACACTTAACACTATAGTAAATACACTGATACTGGTTTAGGTTTCCAAGGCCTATTAACTGTATTATCTCTAATATACTTGTAAAAAGGGGGTAACAGTACAAATGATACACTACAATATAACAGAGACTTCCTAACCACAGATCTAAACAATAAATACAAAAAGACAATACTACACTGACCTAAATGCAATACAGTACAATACTATAATACTATGAGAGCTATAAGAGAAAAGAGGAGAGAGAGAGAAAGAAAGAGAGATATTGGCTCGCAGAAAGACAATGATTATGGAGAGAACTTACGCACAAAGGGTATGATCGCCTGCGCCTCGATATCCAGCTCCCGATTATCAGCAGATAACCGTTGATGAGAGAGTGAGAGCTGGATGTGGTCGGCCTGCCTATTTATGCCCCACACACAATGCAATCTCCTGGTCCTACAATCCCATTGTCCATTGGCCGAAGGAATTCGGCCCTGTATCATAACAAAAGGTCATAGGGTGATTCATACAGGTGGGCTGTGACGATTTCCAACAGCTCAGGTGGGTGGGAAACTGGGTTTCCCGCCGCATACCTGAGTATGTGTAAATCATAGAAATGGACATAAACTTCTTATGTCCATAACTATTCGCACGAGCGATTAATACGCTCCAAACCAACACCGGAATATTGCTAATTAAATACTCTTCCGATGGGTACCAAACACTGCTGTATGATTCCTGTTAGACCCTTCGTACGATATAAGGAGGGACTCCTCAGCTCGGGGACATTGTACTTTAACCAAACTTACAGAAACTATCAACGGGATCATGATCTATAAACTATATTAATTGTGAACATTTGCAACTAATGAGTCGCACGCTACGATCACATAAACTCTACCGTAAATGCGCATACTGCGCGTGCGAGTGCACGCTATTGCAAGTATGCGCTTCCACGGGAGAGCGTACGCACGCGCAGCACGGACCAGTGTGCGGTGCAAATATGGCAGTGTGCATTAAGACATTTTTCTGACTTTGACAGTCCACCCTTTGGCAGTCAATAATAACTGCCACAAAATATTTAAGGAGAAAAATGTAAGTCAGGGGTTAATTGATTTCCATGGTGGGGAAAGGAAGAAGAATGGAGTAGGTGTGAAGAGGGTATGACCTAGTGAGAAAGTAGAAGCATGTGTGTATGAGTCCATGTTTGGAGGGTCATGTATCATCGTGCCGTACGTGTGGTAAATCAAGCTTCGAGGTATTGCGAAGTATACATTTGAATTCCTTCTTATCCTGTGGTACAGGTCTGTGGATGGGCTGTCAAACTCTACCGAGCTCATTTCGGCTGTGGTTGTAACACAATGGGGATGCACATTTTAGTTGATGATACATGAATTGGGGGGGGTATGTGGTTGTTGCTATCTGTGCCTGTATTCCCTATCGACTATGTGTGTTATTACCTGAGGGTTGCAGAGATGAAGATAAAGAACACTTACGAAAAATGCAATGATATTCTATGTCAGGTTAATGTACGTTCGTCGATTGAGGTCTTGATTGGTGTCGGTTGATTGGAGTCTTCTTCTTTGTGCTTTTGCTCATAAATCGTGAGTAAAGCAAACAACGTCCATGGATTTACAAAAAAATGTTGGGCTAGCGTGATTTTAAAGTTCCTAGGGAAACTGGGGTACCCATGGCATTGTCCATCAAAATCTTGTATATCAGGTCGTCTGCTCTTCTTCTTTCCATCTTTCCGTTGTCGGCCCCTTGGCTCATCAAATCCTTCGTCTACGTGGGTCTTTGTACCTCGGAGGAAAACATAGAAATGGGTGAAAGACGGACCGTATACTCATTACATCATTACGTCATGGTTTCTAGCATTGGGTCATAAATCAAATCCAGGTTGATTACAGTTTCCTCACTCCTTAAGCTCATCACTTTCGTACTTTGCTTGCACCTCATCAAAGCCTGCCCGCATCTAAATATCAATCCAATAGATATAACGACACCCAAAATACATAGGAGAAACTTTCCAACATCCATTATGACTCCTTGAGCCCAGTCTCCTAAACCGGAGAACCAATTTCGCGGGTTCAACCATGACACCCAACCAGTCAGCTCATTACCTACAGCAGCAAGGGTGAGATTGTGTTTTCGACGAAATTCCCACTTTAGTTGGAGAATATCGTCCATCTTTTGGTCTATGACCTCTACCGGATCCTCGGTACTATTTGTGATATACGTGCAACACTTTATGCCGTACTGTGTTGCCAATGTAACACAATATCCGCCTGTTACTGCTGTAAGATAATTAAGAATCATCCTATGCTGAACTAGTTCTGTTTTGTAAGCTTGCAGTTCTCTTCCAGTGTATCTAAACGTGTCATCATACATTTCAGTGATATTATCTAACAAATTGGCGAGTGCGGAAATGTATCTATAATTCATCACTCCTCGAGCGGTACGAGTGAAATCTAACGCTACCAGAACCTGAATCCCGGTGGATTCATGGATAAGATCAGAGGCCGGATGCTCTAACCTTTCTGACAGTTGTCTTTTAACAAGGTGCTCGTAGTGAGTGTGAGTATAAGGAGCTTGGGCACCACGGTGTATGTCTTTCATTTTGTCATGTGTAACAGTCATCACTTCAGGCAATACTTTTCCAATATAACACAATCCTTCAGAGTTTGGGGCAAGCCACTTGTACGCCTTTCTCCCGCATATGAAATATGCATCATCGGGGAGAACATAAGGGACGGAGAAGGACATGACCATGTTACAAGCCTTCCAGGTGAAATCTCCTGACCCTAATTCTTCCATCTGCCTAATGCACGTATCAGTTTGTACGATATGTGCACAGTATCCTGGTGATACCTCTCCAACTTTAGTAATCCTATTTCCTAAGGTATATCGATACCGGAATGATTTTCCTCTACTGGCTATGTGGCGTACGAGTTCTGTATCTGTAGGCATTCTATCTGCTCTGTGTGAAAAGGTCATGGTAAGGTTGCTCCATGACACTTCCCAATTTCCCGGTTTCCTGGGATTGGAGATGTTAAAACATATGAGGGACCTATCCACATGGTATTGGTGGAGCTTCAAACTAGGAGGGCTGGAGATGGTAAACCTCCGGTCCACCGGTCTCCCACCACTTAGCTCAAGTACCTCCCCTAACGTTAAAGGAAATGGTACTAGCCCTGATTTGCTGTGACCCTGAGGTACTTGAGAGCATACCCAACAATCTGTTTGATTCAACACGTTACCCACTAGAGAGTGATAGTCACTCAATGGATGCCGGTCCATATGGATATTAAAACTAGATTGGCATTTCTTTATGCATCCATCTTCAACCAGATTATCACAGAGCCTACAGATACAATTTTCTTCAGCTAACAATCCATCACAATTTCTTCTATCGGATCGTTTTCTGATACTCGCCTTTGCTTGTTGGCTTGGTTGATCTTGGAAAACTACGCCTCCATCATCATAATCGGAACCCATTCCAGAACCTCTTTCGACCTCTATGGTACTCTCGCCGGAACAGACTGCTCTGGTCAACATCATGGTTAACATCAAAATCCGGATCACAGTCTCTTGGGGCAAGTCCATCTTTGAGGAGGAAATAGAGAAGAATGAGAAGGGGGAAAAAGAATTTTTTTTTTTTTTTAAGGGAGAGGGGATGGGAAGTGGAGAAAACAATAAAAGGGAGAGGGGAGTCGACAGCTGCTTTCGGTCTTCAAGGCTCAGGTGCCGCCTCAGTCCTCCTGGAACAGACACTCTAGTGATACAACCTCTACCGTCTGTTCCTTATCACGGGACTTCTCTGGATCAGCAACCTTCTTGCAGTGGGATGAATGGACCCAAGTCTCTCTCTCAGCAACCTTCAATGCTGTGGTGCTAGTCAATAAGACCTGGTATGGTCCTTCCCATCTATCAATAAGACAACCTGAGCGTAGAAAATTTCGTATCATTACATAATCCCCAGGTTCAATGTCATGACAATTACTATCTGGTAGATCAGGAATCACCAACTTCAGATTATCATTTTGATTCCTCAACTGCTTACTCATGTTAATCAAGTATTTTACAGTTACTTCATTGTTACATTTCAAATCATCCTGAGGGTTAATCATGACATGCGGTTGTCGACCAAACAGAATTTCAAAAGGAGACAGATTAAGAGGGGACCTGGGAGTGGTTCTGATGCTATACAAAACAATGGGTAAAGCTTCTGGCCACGTCAATCCTGTCTCTGCCATTACTTTACTCAATTTATTTTTAATAGTGCTGTTCACTCTTTCGACCTTCGCACTCGCCTGTGGACGGTACGGAGTGTGCAGCTTACTATCAATTCCCATCAACTTACACATTCCTTGAAAGACATCACCTGTAAAATGGGTACCCCTATCACTTTCAATGATTCTAGGGATACCATATCTACATACAAATTCCTGCACAATTTTCTTAGCTGTAAACATAGCGGTATTTGTAGCTGTTGGAAAAGCTTCGACCCAATTCGAGAAAACATCTATGCAAACAAGTACATATTTCAAATTTCTACATGGGGGTAATTGAATGAAGTCGATTTGTATTACTTGGAAAGGGCCGCCGGCAGGTGGGATATGGGATGGTTCTGTTGGTATTGCTTTTCCAATATTCTTTCTCAGACAGGTAAGGCATGACATTGCTCTTTTACCAGCATGAGAGGAGAATCCTGGGGCGCACCAGTATGCTCTTACCAATTTGCACATCCCCTCCTTGCCTAGATGAGTCAGCCCGTGAGCTGCTTCAGCCAGACACGGAAGGTATGCCCTGGGGGCCACTGGTTTACCATGTCCATCCATCCAGAGCCCTGAGGACTCCTGGCCATATCCCTTTGCCTTCCAGACTGCCTTCTCCTGAGTGGAACACAAATTCTGCATTTCACACAACTTTTGTGTGTTGATGGTATTAAATACCATCAGTTGTGTGGTGTCTGTCCGTATGGGGGTAGCAGCTGCAAGCTTTGCAGCTTCGTCTGCTCGGCTGTTACCAAGGGATACTGGGTCTTGACTATATGTATGTGCTTTGCATTTGATAACAGCCACTCTGTCGGGTTCCTGTATCGCTGTTAGAAGCCTTTTTATGTGAGCTGCATGCGCTATCGGTGTACCAGCTGCCGTCATGAAATTTCTGAGACGCCATAGCGCTCCGAAATCATGTACTACCCCGAACGCGTATCTAGAATCGGTGTAGATATTGGCAGACTTACCCTTAGCCAATTCACATGCTCTGGTTAGGGCGACCAGTTCAGCAACCTGGGCTGAGTGAGGTGGGCCTAGCGGTTCCGCTTCTATGGTGTCTTGGTCATCTACGACTGCGTATCCAGTACACAAGTCTCCCGAGTCTGACTGTCTGTGACAACTACCGTCCGTGTAGAACGTGAGTTCCGCATCTTCTAGTGGATTGTCACTGATGTCAGGCCTTGCGGTAAAATTTTGGGTCAAATATTCCATACAATCATGTGTATCCTCCTTTGCATTAAATCCTCCTTCCCCATCACTCTCACCTCCCACCCTTTGTGCCTGTCCAGGCACACCTGGGAGAAATGTTGCAGGGTTTAATGCACTGCATCTCCTTATGGTGATGTTTACGGGGGCCATTAATGCCAATTCCCATCTCGTAAACCTTGCTGATGAGACGTGTCTGGTTTGGGCAGAATTCAATAAGGCAGACACTGCATGTGGTGTATGGATTGTGAGGTTGTGGCCTAGCACGACATCTTCGCTTTTCGTCACTAGCAATGCTATCGCTGCAACGCTACGTAAGCATGTGGGGAGGGATCGCGCTACCGTGTCTAGCTGAGCGCTGTAGTATGCAATTGGCCTGCTGGCATCACCGTGTTTTTGTGTTAGTACACCTGCTGCGCACCCAGCACTTTCTGTTCCATATAGTTCAAAGGGTTTCCCATAGTCTGGCATACCTAGTGCTGGTGCCTGCGTTAGGCACTGTTTGAGTCTCTCAAATGCTGTTTCGGATTCGTCTGTATGCGAAATCCGATCAGGTTTGTTTGAAGAGACCATTTCCTGCAAAGGTAGCGCCAATATGGAAAACCCTGGGATCCAATTACGGCAATACCCACACATTCCTAAAAACGTCCTGATCTGTTGCTGGGTTTGTGGCAGTGTCATGTCTCTAATGGCTTGGATTCTATCAGCGGTCAGGTGTCTCAGTCCTTGTGTTAGACAGTGTCCCAAGTATTTTACCTTAGCTTGGCATAATTGCAACTTGTCTTTGGAGACCTTGTGACCTGTGTCTGAAAGATGAAACAGGAGCTGTTTCGTATCCTTCAGGGATGCCTCCAATGAATCAGAACACAGTAGTAGATCATCCACGTACTGTATCAACACTGATCCACTTTCCGGTTGGAAAGACTGTAAACAATCATGCAAAGCCTGAGAAAATATACTTGGACTATCTATGAAACCTTGGGGTAACCGAGTCCACGTGTATTGGACTCCTCTGTATGTGAATGCAAACAAATATTGGCTGTCAGGGTGCAGAGGTACCGAAAAGAAAGCGGAGCAGAGGTCAATAACAGTGAAAAATTTGGCAGTGGGAGGAATTTGCATTAGGATGACAGCTGGATTAGGCACTACGGGGAACTGACTCTCAACTATTTTGTTAATCCCCCTTAGATCCTGCACTAGCCTGTAACCCCTCCCCCCACTCTTTTTAACAGGGAAGATGGGACTATTTGCTGTGCTGGACGTTCTTACTAGAATGCCCTGTTGTAGCAAGCGCTCTATTACCGGGAAAACTCCTAACTCCACCTCTGGCTTCAGAGGATACTGTGGGATTTTTGGAGCTATCCTACCATCTTTTACTTGTACTACTACTGGAGCTACATTTGCCATTAATCCAGTGTCCTGTCCATCTTTTGTCCAAAGCGACTCTGGTATCTGAGATGTCATCTCTTCTACTTGGGATGGATTCCTATTTGTCATAATGGAATGTGACATTAATTTTGATGGGGAGTCTAACATGTCTCGTACTTCCTGAGCGTGATTCTCAGGGATGTCCAAGAATACACCTTCAGGAGTACAATAAATGACGCAACCCATTTTACATAGTAAGTCTCTACCCAGGAGATTAGTTGGTGCAGATGCAGCCAGCAAAAAGGAATGCTTGGTATGCAAAGGCCCTATTGTAATCTCGGCTGGTTTGCTAACAGGGTAGTGCTGGACTACTCCTGTTACTCCCATGGCTGGAATTGTCCTACCAGTGGTTCTCATGCCCACTGTCGAATTGATCACTGACTTGGCCGCCCCTGTGTCTACAAGAAAGTTTAAAGTTTTACCAGCTACATTGATTGCAATCTCTGGTTCGCTTCCAAGACTGGCAATCAATTTAACTGATTGCAGATTACAGGTATGGCCACACCCCTATTGGGTATGCTGACCTCCCTGAATCCCGCTGGCAGCAACTACTTGTGAGGGAGTTAGCTGGGAACTACCAGAGGCATGCCAATCTCTGTTTGGGGGATATCTTTTTGTTTCCCCTGTATGTGGCTCAAAACTCCGCCTCTGTGGACCCTGCTCCCAATGTCGTGTGTGGTGTTGTTGTCTAGGGGGTTGAAAAGATCTTTGTACATTTCTTACTCTACAGTCTCGTGCAAAGTGTCCTGGTTTGTTACAAGAAAAACATGTTATTACACTTGCCTTACCCACAGGATTCGGTGGTACATACGCAGGCTGCCTTGTGGTCAGCGCCTGTATACTTACGGACATCAACTTATCACTTTGCGACTCCCTGTGCCTAGTGATATTTCTGTCGTGATCAATAGCAGCCTCTCTCAAGGTGGACACTGACAGACCTCGCCAACATGGCTGCGTGGTCTGTACCCTAGCTTTTAATGTTTCTTTCAAACCATCCATCAGTACAGATACTGCTACTTCTCGATGGTTTGGGTTGGTCTTAATGTCTTCTATACCAGTGTACTTTGCCATTTCTAATAGTGCCCGGTGAAAATATTCTGTTGCCGTTTCGGACTCCTTTTGCTTAATGGAAAATATTTTATTCCATTTAACAACGGCTGGGAAATACTCTTTTAGCTGTAAATTTATCCTTTTTACATTATCCTTGTTGTACACGTCTGTAAGCGGTACATCTTTATCCAATGCACAATCAGCTAAAAACTGAGTTGCATCAACATTGGAAGGTAAACAAGCTCTTAGCAGTATCTGCCAATCCTTGTTGTTGGGTTCTACCGTGTTACCTAAATCCCTGATGTATTTTTGGCTAGCAACTAAATCCTTCCTGGGGTCAGGAAATTCGGACACTATTGTTCTTAATTCCATTCTGGAGAATGGAGTATACATGGCAATGTTCCTTATGGGAGTGGCTCCAGACACATCTGTTTTTCCATTGGGAACTGCTATTACCCTTACAGGAGCAATTCTAACAGCCTCTTCCTGTGTAGATTCTACAGCTTGTTGTGGTACAATTGTTTCAGTGTAGTGCATGGTGCCGTACTTACCCGTTGACACGACCTCACCTATCCCTCCGCTAGGGGCTTTCACTAATCTCGTGGGTGTCGCTGTGCCTACTGTGGTCTCTGCTATGGTGGCTGCAAGAGAGAGAGCTGAAATTGTTGCTGAATCGTCTTCTTGATCACACTCCTGAGGAAGGTTCAAAACAGGGTACATCTTGCACGGGTTAATACTTGCATGAGTTATTTGGTTAACATCATTAACATTTACAGTGTTACTAAGAGTTTGTGTTTTACAACCCAGTGCGTTTCTCTCCGCAATCAACTTCTCTCCTGCAATGTATGGTGGGGGAGGAGCTGTGGCAATCAACTTCCTGACTGCCCCAGATCCCGCCGCCAGAGCCAAACCTCTCTGTATCTCACCTTCCTGGTGCCATAACTGTAAATAATCATGATGCTGAATTCGTCTCTTTGCTGATTTTACGAGACATATCCTCCTCCTTAAATTTTGTAACACCTCTGGACTGAAGCTACCTATTCTTGGGAACTTGTCCCTGTCTTGTACAGTCATTCTCTCCCATTCATCACATAAAGATTCGGTGTGAATTCCATATTTTTCACACATTACATATCGTGCCGACCCACCTGGTCGGTTCACAGAATCAACCTGAACCAGGGTTGATCGCCCCCTACCTGAGCAACTGGCCCCCATAGTCTGTAGGTGTTGCTTAGTCCTCCTTGGATTTTCTGTATCAAGGTTTTCAGCAAGCCTTTTCAGACAACCAAATTACTCCACAGTAGGCCGGCGGTGGCGGTTTACCGAGTACCCCACTCACTCGCCCACCTCGACCAATACGACCTGATCACACCGACGTGGTGCTGGCGTACTCGATACAGGGCCCCTATGGAACCTTCAGTTTACTGGAACATATGAGGGTTACCCGCAGGACACTTACTCTTTCCAGTAAAGGTGGGGTTGTTAGATAGTTCCTGAGTGACCAGCGAACTTCCCTTCCAAAAATAAAAAATTACACAAATCACGTCAGAATGTACAAATAGCGTTTGTGACCACTTTACTCTAATGGTATTAGGTCAGATTACTAACTACTGCACACAATTACGTGCGGTCCAATCGTTCAGTACACGAGCACTACTTGTCATGTACTGAAAGACCAATGGAATCGATGTTTCCGGCCGCGATTCCTTCAGCAAGAGCTTATGGCCTATATGGGTTCTGCACCAACACCCCAGGCGTTGTGCCACTGGACTTTTATAGCGGACCTTTTTACCTTATGACCTCCTGGTCTTGTTACCGTATGACCTCCTGGTCTGTTACCTTATGACCTCCTGGTCTGTTACCTTATGGTCCGCTATACTCTAATGCTCAAATATTATTTAACCAGGGATGCCTCCCTGGCCACCGTATATGTCACTTACACGTATGTCCCTTGACGAGTACCCGGCTTTCCTTTTGGTTCCACCTTAAAGTTATATAAACTTTTGTATACAAAACACACTCACTCAACACATGTACACTTTGTTTCTATATCTATTTCTGCGCAGAAATTGTCTTCAGGCCAAAAGTGTTACCAATTAGGAGCAGGATCTGTTAAACTAAATTTCAAATTTTCCAAAAAATAGATTTGCGTTATTTACCGCGTCGCGTTATCTACCGCTGTGCGTTACTTATCGCTTTTGCGCTAATTATCGCTTTGCGCTAATTCAACTTTTCGTGACTTGGGCTACGTGGGCGTAACCAGACGCTACGTTGCGTAATGAACGCTGCGTGCGTCTGCCTTTTGGATTGCGTACGCTAGTCTTTGTTAGCGACACGTGTACGCAATGCAAAGGATCCACCGTAACACAATATATTTATTTATCAATGTAAATGATCCCTGATCATCTACCGCAATCCACACTGACTGCCTTGTATCTCAGACAAACCGTGTGTTTGTTCTATACTTTAACTATTACCTCTACTATTAAATAACAGCAAATCTCTTTTTAGCACTTTCTATCAACTATAAAATTTGGCAAACAGGAATAGTGATATACGAAAATGAAACAGAAATGCAGATAAATGTATGCGTACGCAAGACAAAAGAAAAATAAACAGTTTTAAAAGACACAAGCGTTTTGTTCTTACTTCCGGTTACCGGATTCCTTCAGCACTCTTTACCTAAGTGAAGCAGACGCTTATCCCGCCAGCACTATGAGACAACCTCCCACCCTTTGCTGGAGGGATAATGTCTGCTGATCTACCTAGTGCAGATGTGAAAAGGACCGGACGAGCCCGCAATTGACAATGCTAAATTCCCTTGTCGTATAAACAACCCTTATGAAGCTAAGAACACTGTACGCTGTTTACTTAAGAAATACCGTAATGATACGCTATTTGCGTAACGATCGCTCAGCCGTAGGCGAGACGCTCAAGCGTCACGTTCGCTCACGGCCCAGTGATCACAGGACACGTTATTGGTTATGTCTAGGGGAAAGATTCGCTGTAACGTAGCATACGCTAGAGACCACGAGGAGGTCACCAGCGGTGCAGACGCTCACAACACTATACCTTGATATTAAACCTTATACCGATGAAACACACAGAATACCTTAATGTGAGTACAGGGTGTAAATGCAACCTTGTGTAACCTGACTACCTACAAAGCTGTTTGGGCGTCACCGACGCTCAAGTGAACACTTAACACTATAGTAAATACACTGATACTGGTTTAGGTTTCCAAGGCCTATTAACTGTATTATCTCTAATATACTTGTAAAAAGGGGGTAACAGTACAAATGATACACTACAATATAACAGAGACTTCCTAACCACAGATCTAAACAATAAATACAAAAAGACAATACTACACTGACCTAAATGCAATACAGTACAATACTATAATACTATGAGAGCTATAAGAGAAAAGAGGAGAGAGAGAGAAAGAAAGAGAGATATTGGCTCGCAGAAAGACAATGATTATGGAGAGAACTTACGCACAAAGGGTATGATCGCCTGCGCCTCGATATCCAGCTCCCGATTATCAGCAGATAACCGTTGATGAGAGAGTGAGAGCTGGATGTGGTCGGCCTGCCTATTTATGCCCCACACACAATGCAATCTCCTGGTCCTACAATCCCATTGTCCATTGGCCGAAGGAATTCGGCCCTGTATCATAACAAAAGGTCATAGGGTGATTCATACAGGTGGGCTGTGACGATTTCCAACAGCTCAGGTGGGTGGGAAACTGGGTTTCCCGCCGCATACCTGAGTATGTGTAAATCATAGAAATGGACATAAACTTCTTATGTCCATAACTATTCGCACGAGCGATTAATACGCTCCAAACCAACACCGGAATATTGCTAATTAAATACTCTTCCGATGGGTACCAAACACTGCTGTATGATTCCTGTTAGACCCTTCGTACGATATAAGGAGGGACTCCTCAGCTCGGGGACATTGTACTTTAACCAAACTTACAGAAACTATCAACGGGATCATGATCTATAAACTATATTAATTGTGAACATTTGCAACTAATGAGTCGCACGCTACGATCACATAAACTCTACCGTAAATGCGCATACTGCGCGTGCGAGTGCACGCTATTGCAAGTATGCGCTTCCACGGGAGAGCGTACGCACGCGCAGCACGGACCAGTGTGCGGTGCAAATATGGCAGTGTGCATTAAGACATTTTTCTGACTTTGACACTAGTTACGGCGCAGGTGTGACGGTAACGCAGTACGATGGTGTCAGAATATAGTGCAGTAATGTGGGGTGGGAAGGTAGCGCAGTAATGTGGGGTGGGAAGGTAGCGCAGTATGGTAGTGTGGGAGGGTAATGCAGTACGGTGGTGGGGGAAGGTAGCACAGTACGGTGGTGTGGAAAGATAGCCAGAGCCGGATTAAGGCGGGGGCCCAGGGGGTAAGTACCCCGGGCCCCCTTTCCAAAAGGGCCCCCTGCCGCCCACCGCAGATCCGATCTGATCTATGGTTCTGCGGTCCCTGCTCTCCGCTGTACGAACAGACAGAGCCGGCGCCGCATAGCACTACAGGACAGCTGAGCGACGGCTCAGCTGTCCAATAGCGTGTGAAACAGCAGCCTGCGCTCAGTCATTGGCTGGACGCGCAGGCTGCACAGCAGAGAGAAGTAGGAGGAGGGCTGATCCCGGGCGGCATGTGGAGCCCTGTGTCACAGCAGCCTGTCTGCAAACAGTAAGGCTGGCTTTTTATAAGATTTTTCTTCCCCCTGCTGCTAACATTAAAATGTAAATCTTAGGCTGTGGGTCACACACACACACACACACACACACACACATATATATATATATATATACATATGTATTTATATATATATATATACGTATATATATATATATATATATATACACTATATAGTGTGTGTGTGTGTGTGTGTGTGTGTGTGTGTGTGTGTATGTGTGTATATATACTATATAGTGTGTGTGTGTATATATATATATATATATAGCAGTGACTGATGGCGGCACTCTTTGGACTTAGGGGGTTCTTCGCTGCGGTGCGAACGGGTCGGAACTGCTCATGCGTGGCGTGCGCATTGCGCACGCGCATCGTTGCCCGGCGACAGAGGCGCGCACAGCGAACAAAGAAGACGCAGCGCCGAACGCAAGAAGATTGACATCGGAGAGGCTTTCCGGGGCGGATACTCACCGTTGGATGCCGTTTTCGAGGAGTGGTCGTCCGAACGCAGGCATGTCCAGGCAAATGGACGGCGGATGTCTGACGGCAAAGCTGGGAGGGAGGAACGTCGCTGGATCCGTCGCACAGGGTAAGTATAACCAGCCTTACTCCTCAGCAGCACAAAACTTTTTTAGCTCAGCAGGGCTGCACAAGCGAACGCAGCCCTGCTAAGCTAAAATACACTCCCCCATAGGCGTGGATTAGTTGATCGCACCAGCAGCAAAAAGTTGCTGGCTGCGATCAACTCGGAATGACCACCTTAATACAGAAAGAATCACACACTACTAACAAGTCCTTCTTAGTCGAACATTTCGGTGTTGCCACTTTTAAGTGGCAACACCGAAACGTTGGACTAAGAAGGACTTGTTAGTCGTGTGATTCTTTCTGTATTAAGTCACTGATGTACTATGGGTGTTCGTCACTCAGGAGAGCACCTTGGCAAGTATTAAATGTACAAATGGAGTGCCGGCCTGCTTTCTCTCTGTATATATGTGTATATATACCTGTGATTATATAATTTATCTGCCTGCCTCTTTATTAGGGGCCCCACTGTCTGTAGTGCTCCGGGCCCCCCATCGCCTTAATCCGGCTCTGAAGGTAGCACAGTACTGTAGTGTGAGAAGGTAGCGCAGTACTATGGTGTGGGAAGGTAACGCAGTAAGGAGGTATGGGAAGATTGTGCAGTACTGTGGTGTGGGAAGGTAATGCAGTATGGTGGTGTGGGAAGGTAGCACAGTAATGTGGTGTGGGAAGGTAACGCAGTATGGTGGTGTTGAAAGGTAGTGCAGTAATGTGGTGTGGGAAGGTAGCACAGTACAGTGGTGTGGGAAGGTAGCACAGTACAGTGGTGTGGGAAGGTAGCACAGTAATATGGTGTGGGAAGGTAACGTAGTACGATGGTGTCGGGAGGTAGCACAGTAATGTGGGGTGGGAAGGTAACATAGGGGGTTATTCCAAGTTGATCGCAGCAGGAACTTTTTTAGCAGTTGGGCAAAAGCATGGGGGTCATTCCGAGTTGTTCGCTCGTTGCCGATTTTCGCAACGGAGCAATTAAGGCAAAAATGCGCATGCGCATGGTTCGCAGTGCGCATGCAGTTAGTATTTTAACTAGTGATGAGCGGGTTCGGTTTCTCGGAAACCGAACCCCCCCCGAACTTCACCCTTTTTACACGGGTCCGAGGCATACTCGGATTCTCCCGTATGGCTCGGTTAACCCGAGCGTGCCCGAACGTCATCATCCCGCTGTCGGATTCTCGCGAGATTCGGATTCTATATAAGCAGCTGCGCGTCGCCGCCATTTTCACTCATGCATTGGAAATGTTAGGGAGAGGACGTGGCTGGCGTCCTCTCCGTGTATTGTTGATGCAAATATTTGTGCTTGCTTTACTTATTGCTTAATTGTGGGTACTGGGGAGCAGCTGTATATTAATATAGGAGGAGTACAGTGCAGAGTTTTGCTGATAAGTGACCACCAGTTTTATCCGTTCTCTGCATGAAAAAAACGCTCCATATCTGTGCTCAGTGTGCTGCATATATCTGTGCTCACACTGCTTAATTGTGGGGACTGGGGAGCAGCTGTATTATATAGCAGGAGTACAGTGCAGAGTTTTGCTGACAGTGACCACCAGTATACATTGTCTGCCTGAAAAACACTCCATATCTGTGCTCAGTGTGCTGCTTTATTGTGGGGACTGGGGACCACCAGTATAATATTATATAGGAGGAGTACATTGCAGAGTTTTGCTGACCAGTGACCACCAGTATACGTTGTCTGCCTGAAAAACACTCCATATCTGTGCTGCATTGTAGACAGTATATAGTAGGAGTACAGTGCATAATTTTGCTGACCACCATTATATAATATATAGGAGTACGGTAGAGAAGGCCACTGCTGTACCTACCTCTGTGTCGTCAAGTATACTATCCATCCATACCTGTGGTGCATTTCAGTTTTGCACAGTTTGCTGACTACCAGTATATAATATATAGCATTACGGTACAGTAGGCCACTGCTGTACCTACCTCTGTGTCGTCAAGTATACTATCCATCCATACCTGTGGTGCATTTCAGTTTTGCACAGTTTGCTGACCACCAGTATATAATATATAGCATTATGGTACAGTAGGCCACTGCTGTACCTACCTCTGTGTCGTCAAGTATACTATCCATCTAGATTCTATACCTGTGGTGCATTTCAGTTGTGCAGTTTGCTGACACAGTGACCACCAGTATATATAGCAGTACGGTACGGAAGGCCACTGCTGTACCTACCTCTGTGTCGTCAAGTATACTATCCATCTACATTCTATACCTGTGGTGCATTTCAGTTGTGCAGTTTGCTGACACAGTGACCACCAGTATATATAGCAGTACGGTACGGAAGGCCACTGCTGTACCTACCTCTGTGTCGTCAAGTATACTATCCATCTACATTCTATACCTGTGGTGCATTTTAGTTTTGCAGTTTGCTGACACAGTGACCACCAGTATATATAGCAGTGCGGTACGGAAGGCCACTGCTGTACCTACCTCTGTGTCGTCAAGTATACTATCCATCTACATTCTATACCTGTGGTGCATTTTAGTTTTGCAGTTTGCTGACACAGTGACCACCAGCATATATAGCAGTACGGCACGGAAGGCCACTGCTGTACCTTCCTCTGTGTCGTCAAGTATACTTGATGCCTGACCTTCCCAACACTGGACGGGAAGAGCTTGCGCCTTCCACCATTTGCACGCCCCCTGCAAGTGCTGGAAGGAGCACCCGCAGTCCAGTTCCTGATAGTCAAATTGAAGATGTCACTGTTGAAGTACACCAGGATGAGGATATGGGTGTTGCTGGCGCTGGGGAGGAAATTGACAAGGAGGATTCTGATGGTGAGGTGGTTTGTTTAAGTCAGGCACCCGGGGAGACACCTGTTGTCCGTGGGACGAATATGGCCATTGACATGCCTGGCAAAATACAAAAAAAATCAGCTCTTCGGTGTGGAATTATTTCAACACAAATGCGGACAACAGGTGTCAAGCCGTGTGTTGCCTTTGTCAAGCTGTAATAAGTAGGGGTAAGGACGTTAACCACCTAGGAACATCCTCCCTTATACGTCACCTGGACCGCATTCATCAGAAGTCAGTGACAAGTTCAAAAGCTTTGGGTGACAGCGGAAGGAGTCCACTGACAACTAAATCCCTTCCTCTTGTAACCAAGCTCCTGCAAACCACACCACCAACTCCCTCAGTGTCAATTTCCTCCTTACACAGGAAAGCCAATAGTCCTGCAGGCCATGTCACTGGCAAGTCTGACGAGTCCTCTCCTGCCTGGGATTCCTTCGATGCATCCTTGAGTGTAACGCCTACTGCTGCTGGCGCTGCTGTTGTTGCTGCTGGGAGTCGATCGTCATCCCAGAGGGGAAGTCGGAAGAGCACTTGTACTACTTCCAGTAAGCAATTGACTGTCCAACAGTCCTTTGCGAGGAAGATGAAATATCACAGCAGTCATCCTGCTGCAAAGCGGATAACTCAGGCCTTGGCAGCCTGGGCGGTGAGAAACGTGGTTCCGGTATCCACCGTTAATTCAGAGGCAACTAGAGACTTGATTGAGGTACTGTGTCCCCGGTACCAAATACCATCTAGGTTCCATTTCTCTAGGCAGGCGATACCGAAAATGTACACAGACTTCAGAAAAAAAGTCACCAGTGTCCTAAAAAATGCAGTTGTACCCAATGTCCACTTAACCACGGACATGTGGACAAGTGGAGCAGGGCAGACTCAGGACTATATGACTGTGACAGCCCACTGGGTAGATGTATTGCCTCCCGCAGCAAGAACAGCAGCGGCGGCACCAGTAGCAGCATCTCGCAAACGCCAACTCATTCCTAGGCAGGCTACGCTTTGTATCACCGCTTTCCAGAAGAGGCACACAGCTGACAACCTCTTACGGAAACTGAGGAAGATCATCGCAGAATGGCTTACCCCAATTGGACTCTCCTGGGGATTTGTGACATCGGACAATGCCAGCAATATTGTGCGTGCATTACATCTGGGCAAATTCCAGCACGTCCCATGTTTTGCACATACATTCAATTTGGTGGTGCAGAATTATTTAAAAAACGACAGGGGCGTGCAAGAGATGCTGTCGGTGGCCCGAAGAATTGCGGGCCACTTTCGGCATTCAGCCACCGCATGCCGAAGACTGGAGCACCACCAAACATTCCTGAACCTGCCCTGCCATCATCTGAAGCAAGAGGTGGTAACGAGGTGGAATTCAACCCTCTATATACTTCAGAGGATGAAGGAGCAGCAAAAGGCCATTCAAGCCTATACATCTGCCCACGATATAGGCAAAGGAGGGGGAATGCACCTGACTCAAGCGCAGTGGAGAATGATTTCAACGTTGTGCAAGGTTCTGCAACCCTTTGAACTTGCCACACGTGAAGTCACTGCCAGCCTGAGTCAGGTCATTCCCCTCGTCAGGCTTTTGCAGAAGAAGCTGGAGACATTGAAGGAGGAGCTAAAACAGAGCGATTCCACTAGGCATGTGGGACTTGTGGATGGAGCCCTTAATTCGCTTAACCAGGATTCACGGGTGGTCAATCTGTTGAAATCAGAGCACTACATTTTGGCCACCGTGCTCGATCCTAGATTTAAAACCTACGTTGTATCTCTCTTTCCGGCAGACACAAGTCTGCAGAGGTTCAAAGACCTGCTGGTGAGAAAATTGTCAAGTCAAGCAGAACGTGACCCGTCAACATCTCCTCCTTCACATTCTCCCGCAACTGGGGGTGCGAGGAAAAGGCTAAGAATTCCGAGCCCACCCGCTGGCGGTGATGCAGGGCAGTCTGGAGCGAGTGCTGACATCTGGTCCGGACTGAAGGACCTGCTAACGATTACTGACATGTCGTCTACTGTCACTGCATATGATTCTCTCACCATTGAAAGAATGGTGGAGGATTATATGAGTGACCGCATCCAAGTAGGCACGTCAGACAGTCCGTACGTATACTGGCGGGAAAAAGAGGCAATTTGGAGGCCCTTGCACAAACTGGCTTTATTCTACCTAAGTTGCCCTCCCTCCAGTGTGTACTCTGAAAGAGTGTTTAGTGCAGCCGCTCACCTTGTCAGCAATCGGCGTACGAGGTTACTTCCAGAAAATGTGGAGAAGATGATGTTCATCAAAATGAATTATAATCAATTCCTCCGTGGAGACATTCACCAGCAGCAATTGCCTCCAGAAAGTACACAGGGACCTGAGATGGTGGATTCCAGTGGGGACGAATTAATAATCTGTGAGGAGGGGGATGTACACAGTGAAAGGGGTGAGGAATCGGAGGATGATGATGAGGTGGACATCTTGCCTCTGTAGAGCCAGTTTGTGCAAGGAGAGATTGATTGCTTCTTTTTTTGGTGGGGGCCCAAACCAACCAGTCATTTCAGTCACAGTCGTGTGGCAGACCCTGTCGCTGAAATGATGGGTTCGTTAAAGTGTGCATGTCCTGTTTATACAACATAAGGGTGGATGGGAGGGCCCAAGGATAATTCCATCTTGCACCTCTTTTTTCTTTCATTTTTCTTTGCATCATGTGCTGTTTGGGGACAATTTTTTTGAACTGCCATCCTGTCTGACACTGCAATGCCACTCCTAGATGGGCCAGGTGTTTGTGTCGGCCACTTGGGTCGCTTAGCTTAGTCACACAGCTACCTCATTGCGCCTCTTTTTTTCTTTGCATCATGTGCTGTTTGGGGACAATCTTTTTAATCTGCCATCATGTCTGACACTGCAGTGCCACTCCTAGATGGGCCAGGTGTTTGTGTCGGCCACTTGGGTCGCTTAGCTTAGTCACACAGCGACCTTGATGCGCCTCTTTTTTTCTTTGCATCATGTGCTGTTTGGGGACAATTTTTTTGAAGTGCCGTCCTGCCTGACACTGCAGTGCCACTCCTAGATGGGCCAGGTGTTTGTGTCGGCCACTTGTGTCGCTTAGCTTAGCCATCCAGCGACCTCGGTGCAAATTTTAGGACTAAAAATAATATTGTGAGGTGTGAGGTGTTCAGAATAGACTGAAAATGAGTGTAAATTATGGTTATTGAGGTTAATAATTCTATGGGATCAAAATTACCCCCAAATTCTATGATTTAAGCTGTTTTTGAGGGTTTTTTGTAAAAAAAAACCGAATCCAAAACACACCCGAATCCGACAAAAATTTTCAGGGAGGTTTTGCCAAAACGCGTCCGAATCCAAAACACGGCCGCGGAACCGAATCCAAAACCAAAACACAAAACCCGAAAAATGTCCGGTGCACATCACTAGTTTTAACACAAAACTTAGTAGATTTACTCACGTCCAAACGAAGATTTTTCATCGTTGAAGTGATCGGAGTGTGATTGACAGGAAGTGGGTGTTCCTGGGCGGAAACTGGCCGTTTTCTGGGAGAGTGCGGAAAAACGCAGGCGTGTCAGGGAAAAACGCGGGAGTGTCTGGAGAAACGGGGGAGTGGCTGGCCGAACGCTGGGCGTGTGTGTGACGTCAAACCAGGAACGAAACTGACTGATCGCTATTTGTGAGTAAGTCTCAAGCTACTCAGAAACTGCTAACAAATTTCTATTTGCAATACTGCTAATCTTTCGTTCGTAATTCTGCCAAGCTAAGATACACTCCCAGAGGGCGGCGGCTTAGCGTGTGCAATGCTGCTAAAACCAGCTAGCGAGCGAACAACTCGGAATCATCCCCCATGTGCACTGCAGTGGAGGCAGATATAACATGTGCAGAGAGAGTTAGATTTGGGTGTGGTGTGTTCAATCTGCAATCTAAATTGCAGTGTAAAAATAAAGCAGCCAGTATTTACCCTGCACAGAAACAAAATAACCCACCCGAAACTAACTCTCTCTGCACATGTTATATCTGCCTCCCCTGCAGTGTACATGGTTTTGCCTAACTGCTAACAAAGGCCCTCATTCCGAGTCGTTCGCTCGGTATATTTCATCGCATCGCAGTGAAATTCCGCTTAGTACGCATGCGCAATATTCGCACTGCGACTGCGCCAAGTAATTTTACAATGAAGAAAGTATTTTTACTCACGGCTTTTTCGTCGCTCCGGCGATCGTAATGTGATTGACAGGAAATGGGTGTTACTGGGCGGAAACACGGCATTTCAGGGGCGTGTGGTTAAAAACGCTACCGTTTCCGGAAAAAACGCAGGAGTGGCCGGAGAAACGGAGGAGTGTCTGGGCGAACGCTGGGTGTGTTTATGACGTCAAACCAGGAACGACAAGCACTGAACTGATCGCAGATGCCGAGTAAGTCTGGAGCTACTCAGAAACTGCTAAGTAGTTTGTAATCGCAATATTGCGAATACATCGTTCGCAATTTTAAGAAGCTAAGATTCACTCCCAGTAGGCGGCGGCTTAGCGTGTGTAACTCTGCTAAAATCGCCTTGCGAGCGATCAACTCGGAATGAGGGCCAAAGTTCCTGCTGCGATCAACTCGGAATTACCCCCCGTAGTACGATGGTGTCGGGAGGTAGCACAGTAATGTGGGGTGGGAAGGTAGCACAGTACAGTGGTGTGTGAAGGTAGCACAGTAATGTGGGATGGGAAGGTAGCACAGTAATGTGGGGTGGCAAGGTAGCGCAGTAATGTGGGGTGGGAATGTAGCACAGTATGGGTGTGGAATTGAAGGTTGACCACACTTAGGTCGACAGTGTCTAGGTCGACCACTATTGGTCGATAGTAACTAGATCGACAGGGATTCTAGGTCGACAGGGTCTCTAGGTCGACAGGTCAAAAGGTCGATATGAGTTTTTTAATCTTTTTTGGTGTCGTTTTCACTGTACAGTGACCGGGAACCCCAATTAGTGCACCGTGTCTCCTCGCATGGCTCGCTTCGCTCGCCATGCTTCAGGCAGGTTACTATTCCCAATCGTATTCCACATGGATGGTAAAGTATGAAGAAGTTCAAAAAAGATTTTTTTTTTTTTTTAAACTCATGTTGACCTTTTGACCTGTCGACCTAGAACATGTCGACCTAGAGACCCTCTCGACCTAGAGACCCTGTAGATCTAGTTACTGTCGACCAATAGTGGTCGAACTAGACACTGTCGACCTAAGTCTTGTCCACCTAGAGACCAGATACCGCGCAGTATGGTGGTGTGGGAAGGTAATGCAGTACGGTGGTGGGGGAAGGTAGCACAGTACGGTGGTGTGGTAAGGTAACGCAGTACGGTTGTGGGGGAAGGTAGCGCAGTACGGTGGTGTGAAAAGGTAACGCAGTACTGTGGTGTGGGAAGGTAGCGCAGTACTATGGTGTGGGAAGGTAATGCAGTAATGTGGTGTGGGAAGGTAACACAGTACGGTGGTGTGGGAATGTAGCACGGTAATGTGGAAAGGTAATGCAGTACAGTGGTGTGGGAAGGTAACGCAGTAATGTGGGGTGAGAAGGAAATGCAGTACTGTGGTGTGGGAAGGTAGCATAGTAATGTGGTGTGGGCAGGTAGAGGCAGTGCGGGAATGTAGTCTGGGGAGGTAATGCAGTGAAATAGTGTGGTGATGTAGTGTGGGGAGATAGCTAGGATTACCACCTCATCCCTTTAATTCTATACACATATTAATAACACAGGTTCTATGGCTGGCTGACTTCAAAACTCCATTTCACCTGGTTTTAATCAGCGACAGAACCTGTGTAATTAATATGTGTCCAGAATTAAAGGGATGAGGTGGTAACCCTAGAGGTAGCGTAGTGATATAATGCAAGGATGTAGTGCAGTGATGTAGTATGAATAAGTATCATAACAATATACTGTAGTGCAGTGAGGGGATGCAGTGAGGGGAAGTTACACAGTAATGTAATGTGGGGAAGTAGCATAGTGATGTAGTATGGGAAAGTAGCGTAGTGATATGGGCCCTCATTCCGAGTTGATCGGTCGCAAGGCGAATTTAGCAGAGTTACACACGCTAAGCCTACGCCTACTGGGAGTGAATCTTAGCTTCTTAAAATTGCGACCGATGTATTCGCAATATTGCGATTACTAACTACTTAGCAGTTTCTGAGTAGCTCCAGACTTACTCTGCCTGTGCGATCATTTCAGTGCTTGTCGTTCCTGGTTGACGTCACAAACACACCCAGCGTTCGCCCAGGCACTCCCACCGTTTCCCCGGCCACTCCTGCGTTTTTTCCGGAAACGGTAGCGTTTTCAGCCACACGCCCCTGAAACGCCGTGTTTCCGCCCAGTAACACCCATTTCCTGTCAATCACATTACGATCGCCGGAGCGAAGAAAAAGCCGTGAGTAAAATTACTTTCATCATAGTAAAGTTACTTGGCGCAGTCGCAGTGCGAACATTGCGCATGCGTACTAAGCGGATTTTCACTGCGATGCGATGAAAAATACCGAGCGAACAACTCGGAATGAGGGCCATAGTGTGGAGAGGTAGTTCAGTGATGTAGTGCAGGAAGGTAGCTTAGTGATGTGGTGTGGGGAGATACTACAGAGATATAGTATGTCACCAGGCAGAGGCGGGGCGGGAGGGGGTGTGCCAACGATGTTAGAACGCCGTTGGTGGGGCGCGGTTTGGACAATGCAGGTGTATCCGGACCGTTGCTGGGGCACGCCGCGGTGGCTGTGTGACGTCACATGTAGCCAATGTGAGCCAAAACATGGTGGGTAGGTGCAGAGCTACTCGGCGGGTGCGAAAGCATCGCTGCCATGCGATGCTTTCGCACCTGTGCGCGGGGAGGGGGGGGGGGTTAGAGCCTGACATGCGGGGCGCACTAGCCCTGTGCTGAAAGTCCCCCCCACATGTCGGAGATTCTAATCGTAGATGTGCTAATTTTAGTTTAGTTAATTTCTTCACTCCCTGACGTCACCCGACCCCATAGCCCTGCATGTTAATATGGACGATATTGTCCATATTGGCTTGCAGGCATAAACGACCTGGCACCAATGATGAACGACAGCGGGGCCGCGCATCATTCATCATTGGTGCCTCCACATTGAGCGATATGAACGAGTTCTCATTCATTACTGAACGAGATTGTTCATATCAGCCGCACACAACGGCAAGTGTGTAGGGCCTATTAGTCTTGGTATAAATATAGCGCAGGGAGGCATGGTAAGACATGATAAGGCATATTAAGGTCCTAATTCAGAGTGGGACGAAGGTACTGCATCCCATGCAGACTTCTGATTATGCACACAACGGGCCTTGCGTTATCACCTGCAGTTACCCTCTTCTGCTGCCTGACAGACAGCGGCATGTTACATAGAAACATAGAATTTGACGGCAGATAAGAACCACTTGGCCCATCTAGTCTGCCCCTTTTTTATCCTTAGGTAATCTCAACCCTTTTTTAACCTTAATTCTTCGTAAGGATATTCATATGCTTATCCCAAGCATGTTTAAATTGCTCTACAGTCTTAGCCTCTACCACCTCTGATGGGAGGCTATTCCACTTGTCCACTACCCTTTCTGTGAAGTAATTTTTCCTTAAATTTCCCCTGAACCTCCCCCCCTCCAGTTTCAGTGCATGTCCTTGCGTTCTAATACTCCTCTTCCTTTGAAGAATGTTTCCCTCCTGAACTTTGTTAAAACCCTTGGTATATTTGAAAGTTTCTATCATGTCTCCCCTTTCCCTTCTCTCCTCCATACTATACATGTTAAGATCTTTTAGCCTTTCCGGGTAAGTTTTGTGATGTAGGCCATGCACCATTTTAGTTGCCCTTCTTTGTACACTCTCTAATGTATTTATATCCTTCTGGAGATATGGTCTCCAGAACTGGACACAGTATTCCAGATGAGGCCGTACCAATGACCTATACAGTGGCTTTATCACTTCTTTTTTCCTACTACTGATTCCTCTCCCTATGCAACCAAGCATCTGACTTGCCTTTCTCATTGCTTTGTTGCATTGCTTTCCTGCCTTTAAGTCACTTGAAATAGTGACTCCTAAATCCCTTTCCTCCTCAGTAGTTTCCATTATAGTACCCTTGATACTATATTTAGCCTTTGGGTTTTTGAGACCCAAGTGCATGATTTTGCATTTTTTAGCATTAAACTGTAGATGCCACGTTCTTGACCATTTCTCTAGCCTAGCTAGGTCATCAATCATTTGTTTTACCCATCCCGGTGTGTCTACCCTGTTGCAAATCTTTGTATCATCTGCAAAAAGGCATACTTTCCCTTTAATACCATTTGCAATGTCACCAACAAAGATATTAAAGAGAACTGGTCCGAGTACAGATCCCTGGGGTACTCCACTGGTAACATTTCCTTCCAAAGATTGCACTCCATATACTACAACTGTCTGTTTCCTATCCTGCAACCAGGTTCTTATCGACTTAACTGTTTTGTAATTCACCCTCACGCTTTCAGGTTTATTTAGCAGTCTGCGATGTGGGACAGTGTCAAATGCCTTACTAAAGTCTAGATATGCTACATCTACAGCTCCCCCTTGATCTATTATTTTCATCACAGAGTCAAAAAAGTCAATAAGATTTGTTTGGCATGATCTCCCACCAGTAAATCCATGCTGTTTTGGATCCTGTAAGTTGCTTGATTTAAGATATTCCACGCAGACTTCCTGTCCTCGAAGCCCCTGCTGCTATCGGTCGCGAAGTTGTATCCCAGCTTGCGACATCATCAAGAGTTAAGCATTGACAATACCACTTGGCCAGGGCAGCCACTTTGTCAGTTCCTGAACTCCAGCAATGTCACTGATTGTAGGGATGATGGTGATGATGATGATGATGATTATTAAGAAGAAGAATGATAATGATAATAATAATAATAATAATAATAATAGTAGTGATAATAATATAACTTTTGTATTTCTTATTACGTACTTTTCATTGTTGCACTCTGACAGCGCTGGGGGGTTGGTGAAGTGCTGGCTATTGTTATGCCCTCTGGGTCCTTTCCCCCAGCCAAAGCCAGCATGACCCATTCATTTACATACTGTAGAAAAGGCCATGTTTTGTTAGTCAGTTAAGCAGTACACTCATTCTATGAAATCACAAGTCTTACGGGGGGGTTCTTGGCCAGTTCAAAGTCTGCAGAGCAATCACCAGTGCTGTGATTTGTGGGTATTTAGAGGACGGGGCTAATGCCGTGAAGTGTCCACCCCCATCAGTGGCCTCTACTGTATTCAGGAAAGGTAATGTATCTCCTTCTCATTCCCTCTCTCCCCACTCTCTCTCCCTGACACTGTCTCTCTTGCTCCTCTCTCTCTTTCTCTCTCTTCCTGATGCACTCCCTCTATCTGACACTGTCTCTCTCTCTCTCTCTCTCTCCCTGATACTGTCCCCCTCTATTTACCTCCATCCCTGTCACTGTCTTTCTCTCTCTCATACTGCCCCTTTTTCTCTCCCTGATACTGTGTCTCTCTCTGATACTGTCTCTCCCTCTTTCACTCCCTGATACTGTCTCTTTGCCTCTCTCTCTCCCTCCCCCTAACACTATCTCTCTGCCTCTCTCTCCTTGACACTGTATCTCTCTCCCACCCTGACACTACCTCTCTCTCTCTCCCTGACACTTGCTATCTCCCTCCCTGATGTCCTCTTTCTCTCGTTCTCTCTCTCCCTCTTCTCTCCCTGACACTCTCACTCTCTTTTCCTCCCCTCTGTTTCTCTCTCTCTTCCTCCCTGACACTCCCTCCCTCTCGATCGACTCCATCTCTCTGTTCATCCTCCCCATTCTCTCTCTCTGATACCCTCTCTCCCTGATGCCCTCTCCCCCCCATCCCTTTCTCTCTCTCTCCCCCTCACACTCTCTCTAACTCTCTCTCTCGCTCCTGTCTCTTTCGCTCATTCCCTCTTTTTTCATTAAACCCTCTCTCCCGCTCTTTCTTGCTCCTCTCTCATTCTCTCTTTCTCTCTCTCATACCCCTCACTCTCTCTCCCATAAGGGGCATTGTAGTGACAATGGCAGGAGACGGGGGACACATTTCAAGATTTTACTATGGGGCCCATAAAGTTCTAGTTATGCCCCTGCTGCTACATCTATGGTGAAAGTGATACCATGTTGTTCTCTGCCAAGTTCCTTCAGGATGCAGTCACCATCCCGGCTGTCGGGATCCTGGCGATCAGGCGAGTATTCAAATGACACTTCTATCCTCATATTTTCATGTTCCCTGTATTACTTATCGCATGTAGGTGGGCGCCTCAATCTATCAAACTTGCAACTGCTCATGTTCTTTCTTCTTAGCTTCTTTTTTTTCCAAAGGATGCACCTGAGCAGCTCTGTGGCGATTTTCTAGGCTGCATGGTGCTGTTCCAGACCCCCTGTAAGCCACATGCAGGTGCTATAGGGCAAGGATGGTGCTGCCACCTAGGCCCTGAACCCTGGATAGTGGATCCTATTGCATATCCATACTAATATCTCTAGGAGACTGATCCCAGTTCTCAATGATACCTGCGGTTGCTTTTGTGATTCATACACTGACTAACCATTGTATCTCATGTAGACTTTTTGGTCCTTTTCGTCCTGATCTGTATCTATGCATACTTGATGGGCTAGGATAGGAATTATAGGAATAGACAGAAATGACATGACTCTTTTCTACACTTACAATCCAGCCAAGTTGTTGGTGAAAGTACACTACTTTTTCCGTGTTTTGTAATGCCCACACCTGATTTCACTATAACTAAAATACTATTGACATATGGACACATTTCCATCTCTTTCCTCCTATTTGTCACCATTGGTACTATTTCAGTTTTTGTGCATGTCTTGAGAGAGATAGAAAGACCAAAGGGAAGACATGTGAGTTGTTAATGGTCTGTAATACGCAAAATATTAGTAACTTGTCATGTTATTGGCTTTTGGCATGGGTTAAAATAAGAATTTACTCACCGGTAATTCTATTTCTCGTAGTCCGTAGTGGATGCTGGGTACTCCGTAAGGACCATGGGGTATAGACGGGCTCCGCAGGAGACTGGGCACTCTTAAAAGAAAGATTAGGTACTATATCTGGTGTGCACTGGCTCCTCCCTCTATGCCCCTCCTCCAGACCTCAGTTAGGGAAACTGTGCCCGGAAGAGCTGAAATTACTAGGAAAGGATTTGGAATCCAGGGTAAGACTCATACCAGCCACACCTATCACACTGTACAACTCGTGATAACTATACCCAGTTAACAGTATGAACAATAACTGAGCCTCTCTCAACAGATGACTCATACAATAACCCTTTAGTTAAGCAATAACTATATACATGTATTGCAGAGAGTCCGCACTTGGGACGGGCTCCCAGCATCCACTACGGACTACGAGAAATAGAATTACCGGTGAGTAAATTCTTATTTTCTCTGACGTCCTAGTGGATGCTGGGTACTCCGTAAGGACCATGGGGATTATACCAAAGCTCCCAAACAGGCGGGAGAGTGCGGATGACTCTGCAGCACCGAATGAGCAAACTCAAGGTCCTCCTCAGCCAGGGTATCAAACTTGTAGAATTTTGCAAAAGTGTTTGAACCCGACCAAGTAGCAGCTCGGCAAAGTTGTAAAGCCGAGACCCCTCGGGCAGCCGCCCAAGAAGAGCCCACCTTCCTCGTGGAATGGGCTTTTACTGATTTAGGATGCGGCAGTCCAGCCGCAGAATGTGCAAGCTGAATCATGATGAGCGGATTCGGTTTTACTCGGTTTTACTCGGTTCTCAAAACCGAATCTTATTGGCTCACTGATGTCACGTGTTTTGGATAGCCAATAAGATTCGGTTTTGAGAACCGAGTAAAACCGAGTAAAACCGAATCCGCTCATCACTAGCTGAATGGTGCTACAGATCCAGCGAGCAATAGTCTGCTTTGAAGCAGGAGCACCCAGCTTGTTGGGTGCATGCAGGATAAATAACGAGTCAGTTTTTCTGACTCTAGCCGTCCTGGAAACATAAAGTTTCAGGGCCCGGACTACGTCCAGCAACTTGGAATCCTCCAAGTCCCTAGTAGCCGCAGGCACCACAATAGGTTGGTTCAAATGAAACGATGATACCACCTTAGGGAGAAATTGGGGACGAGTCCTCCATTCTGCCCTTTCCATATGGAAGATCAGATTTCGGCTTTTACATGACAAAGCCGCCAATTCTGACACACGCCTAGTCCAAGCTAAGGCCAAAAGCATGACCACTTTCCACGTGAGATATTTTAGCTCCACGGTTTTAAGTGGCTCAAACCAGTGGGATTTTAGGAATCCAACACACGTTAAGATCCCAAGGTGCCACTGGAGGCACAAAAGGGGCTGAATATGCAGCACCACTGTAACAACGTCCGAACTTCAGGCAGTGAAGCCAGTTCTTTTTGAGAGAAAAAGGGATAGGGCCGAAATCTTGGCCTTTATGGATCCTAATTTTAGGCCCATAGTCACTCCTGACTGTAGGAAGCAGGAATCGACCCCCCTGGAATTCCTCTGTAGGGCCTTCCCGGCCACACACCAAGCAACCTATTTTCGCCATATACAGTGAAAAAGTCTTGTTGTCACGTCTTTCCTAGCCTTTATCAGCGTAGGAATAACTGCATCCGGAATGCCCTTTTTCGCTAGGATCCGGCGTTCAACCGCCATGCCGTCCAACGCAGCCGCGGTAAGTCTTGGATCAGACAGGGTCCCTGTTGCAACATGTCCTGACTGAGAGGCAGAGGCCATGGGTCCTCTGAGAGCATTTCTTGCAGTTCCGGGTACCGAGTCCTTCTTGGCCAATCCGGAGCAAAGAATATTGTTCACACTCCTCCGTTTATTACAATTCTCAGCCCTTGGGTCTGAGAGGAAGAGGAGGGAATATATAGACCGACTGGAACACCCACGGTGTTACTAGTGCGACCACAGCTATCGCCTGAGAGTCCCTTGACCCAGTGTAAAACCTTTTTTATCTTTTTATTGAGGTGGGACGCCATGTAGTCCACCTGAGGCAGTTTCCATCAATTTGCAAAACTGCGTGAAGACTTGCTGATGAAGTCACCACTTTCCCGGGTGGAGGTCGTGTCCACTCCCGGAATGAACACTGCTGACAGTGCGCTTACTTAATTCTCCGCCCAGCGAAGAATTCTGGTGGCTTCTACCCTCGCCACCCTGCTCCTTGTGCCTCCCTGGCGGTTTACATGAGCCCCTGCGGTCTGACTGGATCAGAACCGATTGGTCGCGAAGCAGGAACTCCGCTTGACTTAGGGCGTTGTATATGGCCCTTAGTTCCAGGATATTGATGTGAAGGCAAGTCTGTTGGCTTGACCACAAACCTTGGAATTTTCTTCCCTGTGTAACTGCCCCCCACCCTCGGAGGCTTGCATCCGTGGTCACCAGGACCCAGTCCTGAATGCCGAATCTGCGGCCCTCGAGAAGGTGAGCACTCCGCAGCCACCACAGGAGAGACATCCTGGCCCTGGGGGATAGGGTGATTAACTGATGCATCTGAAGATGTGATCCGGACCACTTGTCCAGTAAGTTCCATTGTCCTTGCATGGAACCAGCCGAAGGGGATGGCCTCGTATGATGTCATCATCCTTCCCAGGACTCGAGTGCAGTAATGCACTGACACCTGTTTTGGTTTTCAATGGATTCATGAGCTCCTGAGCTCTCTCTATCGGGAGATAAACCCTCTTCTGGTCTGTGTCTAGGATCATGCCTAGGCGAGGCAGATGAGCTGTAGGAACCAACTGCGACTTTGGAATATATAGAATCCAGTCGTGTTGCCGTTTCACTTCCAGAGAAGGTGATACGCTGTCCAGCAACTGCTCTCTTGATCTCGCTTTTATGAGGAGATCATCCAAGTATGTGATAATAGTGACACCTTGCTTCCGCAGGAGCACCATCATATCCGCCATTACCTTGGTGAAATTGGTAATGACAATCCCGTACCGCAATTCTGAGGTACGCCTGATGAAGTGGATAAATGGGGACATGAAGGTATGCATCCCTTATATCCCGATTCATTTCAGGCATGCAATGACCGCTCTTAGCGATTCCATCTTGAACCTGAACCTTTTCAGGTATATGTTCAGGGATTTTAATTCAATATGGGTCTAACCGAACCGTCTGGTTTCGGGATTATAACATGGTCGAATAATAACACCCTCTTGTTGAAGGAGGGGACCCTTGACCACCACCTGTTGAAGATACAATTTACGAATTGCAGTTAACACTGGCTCCCTCTCTTGGGGGGAAGCCCGCCGGGTCCTCGGTGAGGGGGCATCTTCTCACAGTCCAGCCTGTATCCCTGCGATACAATTTCTATTGCCCAGGGATCTAACAGGGAGTGAACCCACTTGTGGCTGAACTTACGAAGGCGTGTCCCCACCGGGCCTAGCTCCGCCTGTGGAGCCCCAGCGACATGCGGTGGATTTTTGTAGAGGCCGGGGAGGACTTCTGTTCCTGGGGACTAGCTGTGTTGTACAGCTTCTTTCCTCTGCCCCCGGCTCTGACAAGAAAGGACGCACCTCAGACTTTCTTGTTTCTTTATTCGAAAAGCTCCCCCGGCTCTGACAAGAAAGGACGCACCTCAGACTTTCTTGTTTCTTTATTCGAAAAGCTGCATTTAATAATGTCGTGCTTTCCTAGGCTGTGCAGGAATATAAGGCAAAATATCAGAATTACCAGCTATAACTGTGGAGACCAGGCCCGAGAACCTCTCTCCACACAATCCTCAGCCTTCCATATGCCTCTTAAGTCGGCATCATCTGTCCAATGTATATTCTACAGGACACGTCAAGCAGAAATCGACATAGCTTTTGTCTCTAGGACCCAGTATACTCATGTCCCTTTGGGCATGCTTTATAATTATATATCTATCACTTAAGACAGCATATTAAAATATTTATATGCATACTAGGGTCTCAATCTCTGCTGATAAGGTACCTGTCCACGCTGCCACAGCGCTATAAACCCATGCCGACACAATCGCCGGTCTGGGTAGTATACTAGAATGTGCACGCTATCTGCAGGATCCCTGAGAATAGCTAGTGCAAACAGGACACCCAAGGGGAAGATTCTCAACACATCCTGGCCCTAGTGGGGAAAGGATACAGCCTGAGAATTCTCTTGTGGGAAGCTGCCGTCTCTTGTCTGGAGATTCCCACTCTTTTTCCTCATGAGAGGAGGGAAATTTATCTCAGCATTCTTCCCCTTAACATGTGTACTCTCGTGTCAGGGACAGATGAGTCATCAGTGATATGCAAATCATCTTTTATTCCAATAATCATATATTGAATATCTTTTAGCCCTCTTGGCTGTAACTTTGCATTATCGTAGTCGACAGTGGAGTTAAACTCCGTGTCGATACTTTGTTATTTTGGATAGTGAACATAGAGAGACTCTGAAGAACTCTGTGACATAGGGACAGACCAGGGTAGATTTCCTTTCTGTTCCCTAACCTTTTGTGCAATAATTTTACCTCAGCACTTACACATATCCAAACAGGTGTCGGCGTTGTTGACGGAGACACCCTCCCACACACTTATCCGCTCTATCACCTCCTTAGAGGAGCCTTTTACCTCAGACATGTCGACACACGCGTACCGACACACCACACACACAGGGGATGCTCTATTTGAAGACAGTTCCCCCACCAGGCCCTTTGGAGAGACAGAGAGAGAGTATGCCAGCACACACCACAGCGCTATATAATACAGGGATGTACACTATACTGAGTGATTTTTCCCCTATAGCAGCTTATATACACAGTTTTGCGCCTACATTTATGTGCCCCCCCCCCCCCCTCTCTTTTTTACCCTTTGTGTACCAGGATACTGCAGGGGAGAGCCTGGGGAGCTTCCTTCCAGCTGAGCTGTGAAGAAAAAATGGCGCCGGTGTGCTGAGGAAGAAGGCCCGGCCCCCTCAGCGGCGGGCTTCTGTCCTTTTATGTACTTTAATGGCGGGGGTTAATGCACATATACAGTTTATCAGACTGTATTATGTGCTTTTCGCCAAGTAAGGTAATCTAATTGCTGCCCAGGGCGCCCCCCCCCCCAGCGCCCTGCACCCATCAGTGACCGGAGTGTGTGGTGTGCTAAGGGAGCAATGGCGCACAGCTGCAGTGCTGTGCGCTACCTTAATGAAGACCGGAGTCTTCAGCCGCCGATTTTCAACTTCTCTTCGTTCTTCTGGCTCTGAAAGGGGGACGGCGGCGCGGCTCCGGGACCGGACGACCGAGGACTGGGCCTGTGTTCGATCCCTCTGGAGCTAATGGTGTCCAGTAGCCTTAGAAGCCCAAGCTAGCTGCAAGCAGGTAGGTTCGCTTCTCTCCCCTCAGTCCCACGTAGCAGTGAGTCTGTTGCCAGCAGAACAGGGACCATCAGAACAGAGACACCTTGGCGTGGCCTGGTGGCTTAAACATATTTTTGCATCATGTAGTTTTCAAATGTCATTGCTGGGCCTTTGCAGTGTGCTGGGCAGGAACATAAGCTCATGCCAGGCAGCCAGAGGCAAATAGATGGTGGTGCCTAGAGGCAAAGAAAGCTGTGCAGAAGGGTGTCGAGTGTCTAGGTCGCCAAGACTTAGGTTGACAGTGTCTAGGTCAATCACTATTGGTCAACAGGATTTCTAGGTCGATATGTTCTAGGTCGATAGGTTAAAAGGTCGACATGAGTTTAAAAAAAAAAAATCTTTAGTTTACGATCCACGTGGACTACGATTGGGAACGGCAACCTGTGCCGAGCACAGTGGCAGCAGAGTGAGGCTCCTTGCCTGAAGCATGACGAACGAAGCGAGCCATGCGAGGGGACGCGGTGGACTAATTGGGGTTCCCGGTCACTGTACAGTGAAAATGACACCAAAAAAGATTTAAAAACTCATGTCGACCTTATGACCTGTCGACCTAGAGCATGTCGACCTAGAATCCCTGTCGACCTAGACACTGTTGACCTAAGTCTTGTCGACCTTCAATACCACACCCGTGCAGAAGGCTGCATATCATAGTGAGATCTGTGATTATAGCTGAAGCTGGCCTAATTATCACAGGACTCTGCAGTATTTTTTTTTACACTTTTCTTTTAATAAATTTGCCTAGATCACATTTCCCATTATAAGTACGGGGAATGCAATGTGGGTTACTTAAAAAAAAGAGAATGAAAGGGTTTGGAGCAATTTTTAACGAAAACTGCTCTAAAAACCCTTTTATCCATTCAGGTGATACTAAAACAATGTGAAAAGGGTGTGAGAACATCCTTTTTCACATTTAGTAAATAAAATGTTGATAAATAAATATGCCCATTGGGAGAAACATAATAGACTGTAAGTTTCTGTCACGTTCTATCTCACAGCTACATGTGGTGAGTTTACAGCAAGTTTGTGGCGAGTTAGAAGGTATAGCAGTTGGTGCCTGCTATAATCCATCAAAATGTCATCAATCTTACAGGTCGCTTCATTATATATATCATGTTAGGTTTCAAACGATTGTAGTATTAGTTGTCAGAAGTCAAGTTTCACCTTGTGCAGCCCCCTGTGCACCCGCCAGCGCCCTATTTCTAACAAATTTTAAAAGGGGAATGGCCACATCTTCCCTGATTTGGCCATGTGCCCAGTACCCTGAACTCAGCCTCACAGGTCTGTCATACATTTGTGCAAAATTTGTTCATCCTGTCTTTGCTGCGCAAACCATGTGTAATGTTATGCTACATGACTGGATTGCAATAAAACAGGTTGTCACAGTTCAGTAAGGGCGTGTACTGCAAATCTGGGCCTGCATATAAACTACATACAGTATATGCCTGTTAGCAGGGGTAACTTTGACACCCAGTATAGGGCAGGTGTAACTGATGATGGCTAGTAGCAAATCAGGTGTATATGCTGTCCATGCAGAGTACACAGAGGGGGTCATTCAGACCTGATCGCACGCTAGGATTTTTCGCTGCGGTCAGGTCAGAACTGTGTATGCGTATACAACGCAATGCGCAGGCGCGGCGTACGGCTACAAAGCAGATCGTTGCTGGGCAATGGATTGTACGAAGAATCCATTCGCACAGCTGATTGCAAGGAGATTGACAGGAAGAAGGCGTTTGTGGGTGTCAACTGACCCTTTTCTGGGAGTGTTTGGAAAAACGCAGGCGTGACCAAGCGTTTGCAGGGCGGATGTCTGGCGTTAATTCCGGCTCTGGACAGGCTGAAGTGATCGCAGTGGCTGAGTAAGTTCTGGGCTACTCAGAAACTGCACAAAACTTTTTTGTACTGCTCGGCTGCACATGCGTTCGCACACTTGCAAAGCAAAAATACACTCCCCTATAGGCGGCGACTATCTGCTCGCAGCAGTGCAAAAAACCCCTAGCGAGTGATCAGGTCTTAATGACTCCCAGAGATCAGTACAATCTTTCCATATACTTTGCATTTGAACAATATATTCTCATTTAACTTCCAACTCTGCATTAGCCCCTTTGTCCTCAGGATGCCAACCAAAACAATGAGGACTTTACATATTGTGGGACATTATCAAGTTGTCCACGACCACTACATACTGTAGATGCATCTTTCAATAATACAGTACCGGCAACAGTATTAGTTTTGTTAGGATTTTACAGTCAAATGCCTGCTGTAATATTTAAATACATAAATGGTAAACCATTTGTAAATGTGGTACACAGTAAATGCACCTGAGAATAAAACCTCTAGCAAATCCAAGAGCACCTCTTTGATTAGGAGAGTTTGTGAAATACAGCTTTACAGTATATACTATGAAGTAACTTTCCTTTATCGGTTTACTGTGCACAAAACTTTATTTCCTTGAACTCACGTGACAGCAGCAGGGCAGGGTTTCACAATCCCTTTTACTTCAGCAGAACGAAAGCACAGAGCTTCACCTCTCTCCCTACAGTCCGGCAGCTACTTACACTGAGCCATGTCTCATCTATCACCAATCTGGAGTGTTTTACTTATCTCAGGTGAGTGCGTCTAATAGATGTTGCTGTATTTTACCACTTTTTTTAATACTTTGTGCGAAAGTTGATGCAGTTTCTGCTGACCACATTACTTCCTGATCTGTAGATATCCTATGCATATTTCTATGCCATGCAGTTTATCTCAGGCTCCTAATGTGTATAATGGTGAACTGATAAATTGTTTTACTGTATGTTGCTATTCACGGCCCTCACGGGGTTGCAAGAAATAGGAAGAATTGCGAGCTTGAAGGGGCCTATTTACTAACCTATTTTTTAACAAAACTGCACTTTCCGCCTAATTCTGAACCATGGAGATATTTAACTGAGTTAAGCAAAACAACGCTGCAGGTTCTAATGTTTTTTTGTTTTTTTTATGGGGTCAGCAATCTGTCCAAATTTACCAATCTCCAACATTGCTAGCCAATGCCACCCACAGCTGCTGTAGCCTATGGGTTACGTTCAATATCACCAGAGTGGGATTTTAATATTACTCTCTTGTATCTGGACTGTCCGCATTCACATGAGCTTCCCCAGAGCATTTAGAAAGGAATGAAATCTTTCACTGAAGGTGCTTCACCTGGAAAGCCTCATTTCAGACATGCTGTCCCAGCAAGCTAAGGCCCCCATTTATTAACAATCAATAAATGTATTAACCTGGAGAAGGCATAAAGAAGTGATAAACCAGTGATATGTGCAAGGTGATAAAGGCACCAGCCAATCAGATCATAACTGTTCATTTACATATTGGAGATGATTGGCTGGTGCCTTTATCACCTTGCACATATCACTTATTTATCACTTCCTTATGCCTTCTCCAGGATAATACATCTGCCCCCTTATCACTAGTGGCATATTTAGTTTAGTATCGAAGTGATACTAACAAATAGGCCATTGGTATTTAATATTACTTACCCCTGCGGCAATGTCCAGCCTCGTCCCCCTTCTGGACGGCATCCTACAAGCTGTTGCTGGCAACGGACTGTTGTGTCATGCACATGTGTGACAGCCCATCTGCGCATAGCATGGCACTTTCACCCAGTGGGTACTCAGCAATGCCTGGAAGGCTTCTCTGCAGCCGTATAGACTGTTGCTGTGTCCCCATAGCTGGCAATGGGGACGCTGTGGCTATCGCCATCGATAGATGGCATAAGCAGTATAGTACAAACAGCGGTAAGTTAAGCTTACCTTATTTCTAAATACTGAAAGCCAGTGCTAAAGGGCTAATGTCTCGCTGTTAAATGAGGCTATAAAAATTAGGTACAATAAATTGGAGCTGTGAGTAGCGAGTTCTATTGGTATTTATCAGACGAACAGCCAGATAAATAATAAAAAGGCCACTGAGTCTTTTTAAAAAAACAAAAAAGGGTAATTTTACCTTGAAATGTGCTTTATATATTACTATTAATGTGTATGTACAGGATATAGTCAGGCTCCCGATGGTCACAATCCCAATAGCTGAATTCTAAAAAGTCAGTAATGCTGATGGATTCCGACGGTAAGTATTGGGGTTAGGGCTAGGCACTAGGGGGAGGGTTACGCTGCGGGAGGGGACAGTTAGGTTTACGCTGCCAAAGGGATGGTGGGTTAGGTTAGGGTAAGAATACTCATCGGAATCCGTTGGCATTGTTACCATCTGGATTCTGTTGGTGTTGGGATTCTGACCGTTAGGATCCTGACTGGCAGCATATCGTATCCAACCCATATATACAATACATTGTGCTATATATATTTGTATAAGGGATTAAGAACAAACCACTTCTGATGTTTTACATATCTGCCAACCTATATAATAATAATAATAATAATAATAATAATAATAATTATTATTATTATTATTATTATTATTATGATGAAAAACTGTTTTAATAATCTATTTTTAACATTTTGAATAAGGGATTAACTTGAAACATGAAGTCCACACCAAGTAAAGAATATATTTTACAAATGAAAGTTCTGAAAAAATTCACTGAAGGTTACAAATGAATGGAAGTATAAACATTTTCTTTACAGTTTGTAATAATAAAAAACAGAACTCTCCAGTTGACATCTGAATTTGTTCTTATACTTTCTACCATCAAAAGCTTTGTCTTTAAAAGCATATTATGATATGCAGAGCGATTGGCAATTATATTTAAACGTTTACATTTTAATCTGTAGTTGAAAGTAATTTTTTTTAATTAAAATTGTAATATTATCACATGTTAAAGTCAGGTTGTATTGTGCTAGATAAAATGTATCGTTCTGCATATTGCGATTAGTGCAGCACTCACTGTACCGTACACTGTATGTCATAAACTATCACTGTAATATATGTATCCATTAAGGTAATACAAATGGAGACTGTTCTGCATTTACCACTTCCTCATTTGTGAGCTTCCTTGTTTTGCTTTCATTGTTTGTGCACGTAAAATTCAACACTTGACAAGTTCTTTTTTTTTCATTCTCTGAACCACGAGTAATCTGTTTCACAATGTTTTACAGTAAAAAACAAAACATAAACAACATATAATTTCTGCATTGTTTAAATTACTTTAGAAATCTCCTAAAACTACTATAAAGCACTGTATAATAAGATGTCAGTGCTGAGAACATTTCTGGATTTCTGATTCTGATAACCTCTCATACTTTTCCATACGAAACAAAGCCCACATAAGCAGAAAAGGAGTCTCAGAACAATGGCTTCCCACTTTCTTTGGTGTGACCATTAATCTTGTGACTAGATACTGGAAGGGAATCCTTGACTTAGAATCTTGGAGGTAAATCTACTATGCAGCACTTTTCAAAGCTTCCAAGTCTTCGACAGTTTTGGCCAATGGATTTAAAGGGGCAATATTATTTAATACAAAAGCAAGCCTATTTTGTATTTAATATTATTGCCTTTTTAAATCCAGTGGTTGAAACCATCAAAGACCTAGAAACTTAAAAAAATGCTGCATAGAAGATTTACCCCTAAGGCTCTAAATCAAGAATTACCTTCCAGTATCTGGACCAGACCAGTGCTCACACCAAAGATACTTGGAAGCTATAAAAGTCCCGTATAGTCACAGGCGTGCGCAGCACATTTTATTAGGGAGTGCACGACTGGTGCGCTGCCTAACCCCGCCTACTGGGCCATGCCTAGCCCCACCCACTGGTGTGCCTAACCCCGCCTACTGGGCGTGCCTAGCACCATATTTTCTTGCCATGGATATTACATATTGCTTTTGAATCATTTTGCTGTCTCTGAGTGCTAGTTATTTATGGACCTTTTTATATCTTTCTGAGCACCTGAGCAAGTTGTGCTTTTATGGGAGTTCCGGCTGCTGCTGTAAGGATAGATTTTATATATATATATATATATATATATATATATATATATGTAAAGGTGTAAAGAGCTGGCACTCAATGGATGATCCGTTAGTTGCCCGATTGCCTTCCCCAAAACGCCTTGCAGCGAATTAAAGATAGCTTGTAGAAGGCGGCACTCCTAGGGCTGACTTATAGATAATATAAATGGGTGACGAGCACCACAATAAGCTGTTAACGTTTCAGTTTTATTACAAAAACTGACAAAAGTATTTCTAATAAAACTGAAACGTTAACAGCTTATTGTGGTGCTCGTAAGTCCTAGGAGTGCCGCTTTCTACAAAATATCTATCTATCTATCTATCTATATATATATATATATATATATAGTAATAATAATAATAATAATAACCCTTTAAATTCTTATACACCCCCACCCCCTGCCTGGCCTGAACTGTGCCCTGGTGCACACAAAGACAGTGAGTGAGTGAGTGAGTGAGTGAGTGAGTGAGTGAGTGAGTGAGTGAGTCTCTCACTCACATTCTGAAGGCTCAGGCAGGATACTGTTCTCCTCCTCTCCTCCAGCGGACCAGCAGTCGAAAATGGCAGGGCGGCAGGGCAGGGTACACACTACTCACTGCCACTGTCTAGAAATGCGCACGGGCGGGAGCCGGGACTCGGAGGACAGCCGACAAAGCAGGGCGGGAAGGAAGGAAGGGAGGGCGCGCGGTGTGACGTGCTGAAGTCACACCGCAAGGCAGTCGGATTATGACTGTGGGTGGGCTGGGCTGTGCAGGTTAGGTTACGTGCAGCTGACAGGGAGCTGTGTCAGTGTGACCGGCGGCGGCGCAGCGGGAGGGGGTGAATGCTGGATGCAGGACTCAGGTTTTTCGATCATCGCTATCATTGCACTGCTGCAGTAGCAGTAGCACTGCTACAACAGCAGTACACAGACAGCGATGATCGGATTGCAGGCGTGATGTGCGGGGGGGGTGCCTGTGCGCACCAGGCACCCCCCTTGCGCACTCCTGTGCGTATAGTAAATTTACCCATTAGTTGGACCAGCAGATCTATCTAATTTTGGGTTTGCTATTTTTTTTAGAAAGCTGATTTTGCAAGGTTCTTGTTTTGCACCTCAACTCCTATCTATCTATCTATCTATCTATCTATCTATCTATCTATCTATCTATCTATCTATCTATCTATCTATCTATCTATCTATCTATGTATGCAGCTCAACTACAATATAGAGTACTGCTACAGCTGATTATTCATTTTCCAGCTAGATAATGGGGATGAGGTGTAAATGTGATAGGAGGCAAGACTGTGCTCTTAACCTAGTATATATTGCAAACCATGTGCAGTTGTCACTGTCACAGTAAAAATAAAAATCTGCAATGGTCATAGAAGCAGCTTGCACAGATAACAAACAATCTGCTCTTTACTTTAGCCCATGGGATCACTAACACAAGTTGTTTTACCATAGGTGTTATTACCATAATATACTGCATTCTATTTTTTACTGCTATCTTAACTGACCTACTCTAAGGGCTAAAACACACTACCCGGCATTTGCCGGCCGGGAAAAAGCCGGACGGCTTTTTCCCGTGCCGGCATTGTAGTTAACAGTGTGAGGGCTAGGGTCCCTCCACACTGCACGGCCCCGGCCCGGCTGCCGGGTTGCAGCCGGGTCTCACCACTGGAAGGTCCGGCGGCCGGGCGGCCGCCGGGCCGTCTTTGCAGCCAGTGAACCGTGTGTGTGAAGGGGAGCTTTCACACACAGCGTTTTTTTCTGAAGCCGTGTCTGATGCTGCGCATGCGCACAGCATCACACACGGCTCAAAGCCGTCCTGTGTGCGAGACTCTGCCGGTTTCTCCCGGATGGCAAAAAGCCGGACAAAGTTTGTCCGGCTTTTTGCCATCCGGGAGAAACCGGCCAGTGTGTTACAGCCCTAAGGCTGGGTACGCATTAGGACAACTTGATGGTGGGAGGGGATGATACAGCAGAGCAGCTGATTCAGGTAAGTATATACACTTACTGATTGGACACTCAATGTGTCGTCCTGACGTCACAGCAGTTGGGTGGGCATTTAAATTTGCCCACCCAGCTGTGTCATCAGATACTGCAGCAATGTACACACAGGCAGATGCTGCACAGCCATCGCGATATGTCTGTGAATGACATTCTTCACAGACATATTGGATGCACACCTGCTGACCGGCCCACGATATATTAGTTGTTTGCTTGAATGCCCGATATATCGTCCAGTGTGTACCCAGCTTAAGTTTCTCCCTTCCATCAGGTTCATTCAATTCATCACAAATCATCTGTAATGTAGCAAATGTCTGTAGTAAATTACTCTAGTACACTTGCTTAAGGTAAATAACCTGTAGTTCATCACACATCTTTGAGCACTTAGCCACTCTTGTAGCCATCGGTGTAACTCACTGATGGCTGTAAGATGGGGCCATCTATTCACCCATGGGGCGACAGTGCACCCCACCCCCCCAACTTCCCCCATGGGGACCAGATGGCAGAACAATTGGGAGGTTTGGCACTGTGTTGTGCCCTCCATGCATGGCCTCAGGGAGATTGGCAGAATATTTAGGGAATCAGAGTGACCATATTATCCCTATTACCTGGGATGCTCATGGATTACACAGGTTCTGTGGAGTGATTGCCACTATTTCATTTTCAGGGAGAGTCAGCAAGCTTGACCTAACCTGAGGAAGCTTCATAAAAGTACAGACAGGATAGCCTCTAATGCTTTGGGTACCCATATATTACTTTTGTAAATGTTTGTACATATTGTAATGGTGGCAGAGCTCTGGGAATATTTCTGGTTTGTAATGTTGAACATCTTCCACCAAAAAGGTAAATGTTGCTTATCCCTGATATAGAGCCCAATTGTTTTTATTATTATAACAAGAAAGGGGTAAATTTACTAAGATGGGAGTTCTATTTAAGATGGGATGTTGCCCATGGCAACCAATCAGATTCTACTTCTCATTTATCTAGCACCTTCTAGAAGATAATATCTGAAATCTGATTGGTTGCCATGGGCAACATCCCATCTTAAATAGAACTCCCATCTTAGTAAATTTGCCCCAATGTCCACTGTAATGTCCATTATAATACTTTTCAATGATTTTCGAAAATACAATACGAATCCTTTTCTATGCTTGATAGACTCAATAAAAGAATAAAAGACACTTTTTTAACAAAAAAAAACTGCAATGTTCAGTGATGCTTTTACCTTTACCTTTACATTTACTTTTATGCAGTCCCAGGGCTGCCATCAGAAATGATGGGGACAGGACTGACAAATGAGGCAGCCCCCCCCCCCCCTTCCTCCACCGCATGCACTGCCCCATTGCTCCACCTGCATTCCCAAAACGTACATTTAAAGGGGGCTGGGTGGCAGCATTTTAAGGGTCCCAGTAGGCAGCAGTGAAGATCGGGGACAGGGCCATCTGCCTGTGCATTGGAAGGCAGCCACAGCACGGAGGGACAGAGCTGCGGCAATATTCTTACTACAGAGCTGGCCGTGAGCCAATCGGAGCTCATGGGCTGGCAGCCCATCAGGAGCTCCGATTGACTAACGTCCGACTCTGTAGGAATAGCGCCGCAACTCTGTCCCTCCGAGGCTGCCTGCCGGTGCGCAGGCAGGTAGCTGGCATGGTCCCTGATCCTGACTGCAGCCACCAGGGCCCCATCTCAGTCCGAGCCCAGGACTGGAGTCCCCACCATCCCCACTTGATGGCGGGCCTGTGCAGTCCCACGTTGCTGCACAGACAACTGGTATAATGGTGTGGTGCCCGTTTCGCACATGCTCAATAGGAAAATACCTGGGAAAATGGCGCGGCCAAGACTTTACTAGTGATCACTAGAGCGCTGCTTGCTCTAGAGGAGGGGGACCCAGGTGGAGAATGCACATGGGCCCCCTTCACTCTTTATGCTCCCCTGATCACTGCAAAGCATTTGCAAATCTGGGTGAAGTCTGGAAGGTGACGAAAATTCAAGCAAAAAGAGGCTGTGTTGTGGGTGTGTTATGGGAATGTCATGGGTGTGTTTGTGCATGCGGCTGCATTCTCATTCCCAGCACATCTGCCACACTGGCCATATTTAGAGAAAGTTAGACCGTTGAATCTGTGTGTGACCCAGGACTTGCTTAGCAGGTGAAGTGTCCCAATTTATTGCTGATGGTGGAGTATAAAGACCTGTACTGTGCTCAGATGAGTATAGTGGGCATTTCAAGTTTTACTCACTCTGTCTCACACTCCTATATGTGAGGAAAGCTCAAACTAGCATTTGCATATTTTCTCACTTCAGCTGTGTACAAGATCACAGTAGTACCGCCATTTGCACCCACCTCTGTGCCATGTATTCATTTAAAATAATTTCTCCTGGTTAGCACAGAATACCCTGCAAACTGACACCTGCAAAAATACACTTTAGTAACCTCTCCCCACTTCTGCACCACATTGCTTTAATCACAGTCCTGACAATACTGCAGGTTAGCGTTCTCGGACAGTCAATCAGCTGGAAATCAGTATATGATGTAGCAGAGGATGTGGGTGTTCCCATTCATAGCTATACTTGCCTCAGTCATGGGTATATATGTAATAGGGTCCAAGTTTGCCAGAAGTGCTGGATGTCGGCTGAGAAAAAAACAGTTATGCTTGGGCGACATCCCTCACCTCAGGAAAACTCGGACCTTATTACATATACCCCCTGGACTGTACATTCAGGCTACGTCACTGACATACAGGACCAGGAAGTGGTCAGTGATCATTTGCATTGGATGCCAAATCCAGTTACTGCTCCATCATTGTTTCGCATTAATATTTCTTATAAGGATTTTTCAAGATAGTTTCAAGTTGGAGTGTTCAATCTAACTACACAGGCTATAAGTCTTCATTTTCTAATAACATGTAAAACAATATAACATTTGATTGGTGTAGAATAGTTATTGGCAAACTGTGAAGACTGGACTCATTGGTAAGACTTATCTTCATTTATACTGAACTCAGGGGCAGATTGGGATGGAAAACCAGCCTGGAAAATTTATGGAAGCAGCCCTAAAGGGGGTGGGGTCTGTTGAGGGGGTCTGGATCCCTACTCATAGGGCCTGATTGTACGCAATTGCGGCCTTGTGTCTTTTGCTGCAGTTGTGTCTGAGACCAGGGGTGTATTGGGAACTAAAAGTGCCCCTGTAGAAGTGGACCAACATGGACAGCACAAGAGATATAACATACTGTGTAGCCATGGCAGCATCACTGGATGGCAGAGTTGCTGTACTGCAGAGATGGAATAACAGAATGAATGGGGACAAAGCAGTGTACTGAGTGTGGTGGGCTGCCTGTCATGTGGGGGTGGGGCCACATGACCACACACAGAACAGACCCTACAGACGCGTCGGGCTACCAGGAATCTTATTGGTGAGCCCTATAGCCAATCCATCCATGACTGAGCTTACTTCCTCATGAGATAGAACACTGGTGGGAGACCCTCAGATTATTTCAATGTTGGAAATATTTGTTGTGTTTAGAACTCTGACAATTAACATAGATAACTCTTAGTTCTTAGTGGTAACGAGTGTGTAAGGCTCAGTGAAAAAAGTTGAGAATGGCTCTAACTTCTTTCTCATTGTCAACCAGTAAAACTGGATTTCAGGAGAGCTACAGTATTTGCCTTATCATATGATTACATCTCAGATGATTGATTGATTGATTGATTGATTGATTGATTGATACTGTTTTGTTTTTTAAGGTATTTTCCTGGTGGACACATGTGCAAAAGCATCATCTACAGCTGAACCAACTGTTTTACTGAACACCACGACACAAGCGCCACCCAACACCACCACCACACATGCGCCATCTAACACAACTACACATGCGCCATCCAACACAACTACACATGCGCTATCTAACACAACTACACATGCGCCATCTAACACAACTACACATGCGCCATCTAACACAACCACACATGCGCCATCTAACACCACTACACATGTGCCATCCAACACCACCACACATGTGCCATCCAACACCACAGCACATACAACAGCCAAGCCATCTCCAACCCTTGCACCAGGTCCCTCACCACCAGAAAATGGAAACTACACAGTAAAAAATAAGACTGTGACCTGTATTGTTGCACAAATGGGTTTAGAGCTTGAACTGGAAAATTCAACAAAGGTAAGAGGAGGGTCAAGAACCTACTGGCATAATTCATGTTTCTGCACCTTTTATCAGTAAAAAGTTACATTTGACTTTGAGCTAGGGGACAGGAACTATAAAAACCATATGAGAGTGTTGTGGTGGGGTGGTTAATATTGAGATGTATCAAACCTTCTAGAGAAAACAAGCAAAGAAGTTGCCCATAGCAACCATACAGATTATAGCTATCGTGTATCTAGTAAATAATATCAAATAATACCTAGAATCTAATTGGTTGCTACAGGCAACTTTCCCACCAGATCTCTTTAGAAGGCTTGATACATCTTCCCCTAAATCAGAGGTTTTCAAACGTGGTCCTCAAGGAGCTTGGCCACAGGTGACTTAATTAGTACCACAGTCAATATGATTTAACCATCTGTGCTGAGCCTTGGATATACTTAAAACCTGGACTGTTGGGGGGTTGGGGGGCCTTGAGGACTGCATTTGAGAACCTCTGCCCTAGAAAGAGAATGAGCAATTAAAGGGACACGAACCAAAACCAAAATGGCTTTGCACATGGTAACTGTAGTGTTATCCCTGTGTGGAGAGTATGGATAGGTAGCTATGGGGCTTTGAATTGGGACCTAAATTCATGTTGCTCTGCAGGTGGGGCTGATGTAAAATGTGCAAAGATACTTATATAGCCCATACACTTATACAATATGGCATACAATCCTTCAATTTCGATCACATCTGTGTGATCAATCGCATGATTGTATGTACATATTGAGCACCATGCAACGCGATGCACGGGCACGCCGCTTGAATATCGCGTTGCAAAATAGTAAGTTCTGCACTTAATATTTATCGCATCGCAGTGCGATTGCATGTGTTTTTAAAAACACATGCGCTATATCGCACTGCGATGCACGATGGGCACCCGCCGGGAACGGGGTGATGCCGTGCCCATCACTTGATTACCATGTGATCTATCGCATGGTAATCACTTTGGCAGTTCAGGTGTGATTTCATTGCACCTGAACTGTCTGTGTATTGCCCCGCGATGACGTGTCGCGGGGCATCGCACAAGTGTATGGGCACCATTAGATTTGTGTCCTAGTTCAAATCTCAGAATGCTGTTCATAAGTAAAGCTGTCCATCATTTGTGGGCTTCATGCAAAAGAAGCCAGTATTTACCTGCATGCAAAAAATAAATCAACCAAATTCTTATTACTGTACTTTCTGTATTCTCCAGGAAAGTGCTGACAAATCCGCTCCCAGAGCTCATATATTTTACAAAGTCTGACATTCTCTTTCTTTTTGTTTTGCAGTTTCCTTATTTCCTCCTACAGCTCTCTGATTACAGTGGCTACACATTACAATCTTTTTTTTTTTTTTTTTAACAAATTGTTATAGAATTGACTTACTGTATGTGGGTGAGAATAGATATAATCATGCTTGCCTAGGCTTACCATACTATCCCTTTAAAGTGGGACACTCATGAATTACACAGGTTCTGTGGCTGATTAAAACCAAGTGAAATTTGTCTCACTTGGTTAGTGGGGTATAAATAGTGAAATTGGTTTCATGAGTGTCTCGGTTTAAAGGGACAGTATAGTAAGCCTATGCTTGCCTACTTTTTAAAAAGCGTTTCAGGGAGATAATGAAGGCAACACCTATAAGCGTGGCGATAAAGTGGAAGTGTATTGCTATGTCTGAGCATTGCTGCTCAGTACAGTGGCGGAACTAGCGAGCGGTGGGCCCAGGTGCAACAAAATGCTTTGCCCCCCCCCCCCCCCCATCCCATACAAGTCTACCCCCTCACCCTGGAGACTATCTGGTGAGGGGGGACCTGATCAGGGCCAGGGAAATCAATACCTAGCAACAGTGCCGTAACTAGACATTTTAGTGTTATGTGCAAGAAATGGCATCAGAGCCACCCCCCTCTATGGAAAATAGGGGCAGTGCGCGGCGTAGGCGCGCGCAAAAAATATAGGGGCATGGCTTCATGGGGAAGGGGTGTGGCCACAAAATAATACCAATTCATATAACGGTGCACAGTAATCTCCATTATTCAAATTACGCTGCACAGTAGCACCACTACACCAGGTAGAGCTCTTTTTACACATTATGGCAGACAGCGTCCCCTTATAACACATTACGGCAGACAGCGTCCCCCTTTTTACACATTACGGCAGACAGCGTCCCCTTTTTACACATTACGGCAGACAGCGTCCCCTTTTTTACACATTACGGCAGACAGCGTCCCCTTTTTTACACATTACAGCAGACAGCGTCCCCTTTTTTACACATTACGGCAGAGAGCGTCCTCTTTTTGCACATTACGGCAGACAGCGTCCCCTTTTTTACACATTACGGCAGACAGCGTCCCCTTTTTAACACATTACGGCAGACAGCGTCCCCTTTTTACACATTACGGCAGACAGCGTCCTCTTTTTACACATTACGGCATACAGCGTTCCCCTTTTTACACATTACAGCAGACAGTCTCCCTTTTTACACATTACGGCAGACATCGTCCCCTTTTTACACAGTACGGCAGACAGTCCCCCTTTTTACACATTACGGCAGACAGTCCCCCTTTTTACACATTACGGCAGACAGTCCCCCTTTTTACACATTACGGCAGACAGCATCCCCTTTTTGACACATTACGTCAGACAGCGTCCCCTTTTTACACATTACGGCAGACAGTCCCCCTTTTTACACATTACAGCAGACAGTGTGCCCTTTTTACACATTACAGCAGACAGTCCCCCTTTTTACACATTACGATAGATAGACAGAAAGAATAGATTATACTTACTGTCTCCGCTGCCTCAACAGTCAGGCAGATCGGTGCAGTCAGGCAGATGATGATCCCCGGCAGGGGAGGAGGAGGGAGTGGGACTCGGGACTGGAGTCGCTGCAGCGCAGTGTAATTGGTTGTGGCGCCACTGCAGCTGTCCCACTCCTTCCACATAGGCTGGCAGCCTATGTGGAAGGCGAGGGACAGCTGCAGCAGCGCCTCCACCAATTACACTGCGCTGCTGCGGCTCCCAAGTCCCTCTCCCTCCCTCCTCCTCCTTCTCCCCGTGGCTACGTCCCTGCTGCTCCTCTCCTCTGGCCCGCAGCACACAGCTTGCACTAGTGGTAGTTCCGCAGAAGCTCATTAAAGCCGGAGACGCGGTAATGTCCTGTGTGCACCCCCCGCACACAGAGTTCATTTCGGTCCTTCAGTCCACTTTGCGCCACCTCCCCTAGCTTCCACGCTGTCTGTCTCTTCCCCTGCTGCTGCTAAGTGACATCATCGGGTGAGGAGCCTGGCGGCGGCTGGTGTGTTTACTGTGCGTGGGGGGGGGGGCAGCTTCTGGGTGAGCACTTAGGATGTGAGACAGCAGCCGTGTGTCTGTGGGAGGAGGGGGGGGGGGTGGCGGTAAGAGACAGTGACAGAGTGTATGGGGGGTAAAATGGTAATAACCAAGTTTCGTCTATTAGCCTGGCACAGTGATTTATGTTGGAAAAAGAAAACACCTAATTTCTTTTTAAGATCTTGCTGTTTTAAAGATACATTATTTAACTATGCTTTCACCCCTGTATCAAATGCATCATACAGGATGAAGCCATTTTCATGTCCAAGGTTATTGTGACACGGTGAACTGCGCATAAATGTATGCTCGGGACATCATTAGACCCCACCCCCCCTATAGACCCTAACCCCATTAGGGCTGCATCTAGAAATTTCCCGGGCTGGTTGTCCAACCCATTCCGTCCCTGGATTTATCTGTCCAATCTGGCTTGTTGGAGTGAAAATCATCTGGTAATGGATGAGAGTAAATGACAATTACCATTTGCTTCCAAACACTGAAAAACAGACAAAAATGGTCAATCAGACAAATTGACTAAATCCATTTTATTTAACCAATTTATCTGAACAACCTTTTTGTCAGTTTTACTGCATTTAAAAGCAAATGGTCAAATCTTTAGGTGTATGGGCACCTTTAGATTTGGGTGGGATGTGTTCAAAAGGAAATCTAAATTGTAGTGTAAAAAATGCAGCTGTCTAACATTTGTGGGCTACATGCAGAAAGAAGCCAGTTTATTCGGATGGCGTTTGCTACCGCTGCTTACATATGGGAAGCAGTCCTGGCTTGCGAAAAGGGAACCTTCTGTATCCCCCCACCCTGTCCGGCTCCATCCGCCGGACATCAGTGTTTTGTGCCCACGCGTGAACTATAGTTCATGCAGGCACACTAGCACTGCTATGTCAGACTCTGCGGTGCTAACTTTCAGTACTACGAAAGTAGCAGTGGAAAGATTTGTGGAGACAGCTGATGGCTGTTAGAATTTTAATTGTCGGAGCCACCTGACCCCCTATAATTAACATTATTAATATGCCCCTTGGAATCACATCCAGACCTTTTGCCTGCTTAATTGAGATAGAAATATCAAAAGAATAGTCCAGCACGGACGGTGTAATGGTTAGCATTACTCACAGCCCTGAGGTCATGGGTTCAATTCCCGCCATGGTCCTAACTGTGTGGAGTTTGTATATTCTCCCAGTGCTTGCTTGGGTTTCCTCCCACAATCCAAAAATATACTGGTAGGTTAATTGGCTTCAAACAAAAGTAACCCTAGTGTGAATGTACATGTGGTAGGGAATATAGGGTGTAAGCTCCACTGGGGCAGGGATTGATGTGAGTGGCCAAATATGCTCTGTAAAGTGCTGCGGAACATGTGTGCGCTATATAAATAACTGGTAATAAATAAAAGCCCAGACCTGTCCATGAAACAGCTTTTGAGTCAATTGTCCAATTACTTCTGGTCCCTAGAAATAGAGGGGCTACATATTAAACAGCTGTCATTTTTTTGTGCCTTATTTTGCCACTCTATTTCATACCTCCCAACTTTGTGAAGACTCAAGGAGGGAGGCGTCGAAAAGGGGGCGTGGTCTATTGAAAAGGGGGCATGCCCTTACGTGGATTATGCGATCTGGGGCCACGCCTCCAAATTTTGTCACAGTGGGGGTATGGCCAGCGCCCTGTGAGCTGCTGGCCATGCCCCCAGTCCCTCTGCCTCACTGGAATAGACGCTGTGCGCACGTGCACAGCGTCTATCCACCGCTGCTCTGCTCTGAACTGAGCAGAGCAGCGAGTGCTAGGGAGCCTCTCAACTGTCGTCCCCCCCCCCCCCTTCCCCTACCGCGGGACACTGCAGCCCACGGGAGGGACAGCGGGACAGACCCAAGAAAACGGCACTGTCCCGCGAAAATCAGGACAGTTGGGAGTTATGCTATTTAGACCAATAGTTATGTGCGATATCACTTCGCTATTATTATTGGCCCCAAACTCTGTCCTTGTGAACCTTACATTTTGATCAAAGAAAAGAAAGTATTACTTTGAAAATGTTCTTGTATATACTGTATAATGGGGTAATGATGTCACACAGCACTTTATGCACCAAGTACCCAGCATGTGTCTGCTTCTCAAGGCTGCCTACATTAAACATAATGCACTATAGAATGACAGGAACTCGGCACATACTCTATAGGGCACTTAGCTAAGTACATTTGAGGCATGTACAGATTGTATGTTGAGGACTGAACCATATTTGTTAGTGACCACTAATATCGCTGAGGCATTGTACCATGAGAACAGATCTGTCATGCAGTGATGAAACCATTTTTGCAAGAAATTCATTGATGAAATGCTGCAGTCTGGTACCTAATTCTTGAACTAACTGTATTTATTTCAGCGTGTGTTACTTTATTAAATAATAGACAGACATATTAATAAAATTAGTTTGCCAATTGTAAACCAGTCCACATATCTAAAAAATGAAAATACCCATGAAATGCAGTGTGGACTAAATGACGGGTGCTCTTCAGGTTGCCGACTATCGGGATCCCGGCGCACAGTATACCGGTGCCGGAATCCCGACAGCCGGCATACCGACAGATATTCTCCCTCGTGGGGGTCCATGACCCCCCTGGAGGGAGAATAAATAGCATGGCGCGCGTAGCGCACCACCGTGCCTGCAGCGTGGCGAGCGCAGCGAGCCCGCAAGGGGCTCATTTGCGCTCGCCACGCTGTCGGTATGCCGGCGCCCGGCCTCCCCGCGTCGGTATGCTGGTCGCCGGGAGCCCGGCCACCGGCATACCATACTACACCTTATTCCCACATAATGCTGTTAATGATTAAAGTGTATACAGCATATCTCTAACAGCAGAGTACTGGACTTTCCTGAGAAACTAGTTTACATGGGAGTGTCAGGGTAGTAATTGCTTTGAATATGTGCAGAGTCTTGGCACCTCCTGCTTAGTATTGTGTACAAGGCTTGGGAGGGGTCACTGTCTTCATTTCTGCCTAAGCAACACGTTTGTTTACCACTAGCTCTGTGATCAGGCTGCAGTTCTGATAACGATGGATTGGTCCCTAGGGGATGCTCAATATACTGTAGGTGAAGAAGTGTCTGTAGCTGTGCCAGAGCTTATAAAAAGGCTATTAGGAATAAATGAATAACATGGCTACCTTAAATGTGTTTGGCAGCTAAATATTATTAGTACGCTGATTTATTAGGCATAATCATTGTAACATGTTGCCCATTTGAGAAAGTAATTTGCATTTTGCCTTTGCTGGTCACTGTAAGGATATCATATAAATGGCTTTCTCAGAGCTACAAATAGTACTTAACAGCATATTTATGACTCAGTTTACAATTACTGCCTTACCTGACCAGCTAGCAGTGAAGTAACATTTTGTGTGAACTAAAAATAACTGTTATGTTCATTTCTTTACAGAAAAAAAATTATTTTAATATTGAACCAAAACATACAACTGCAAACGGCACATGTGGAGATAAAAAGGCAAACCTTCTTCTGACGTTCTCAGAGGGTACTATTTATTTTGTGTTTGTAAAGGTAAGCTAGTTTGCTCGTCATATATTGTAACAATATTTTTTATAACATTGCGGCTGTCAGCACAAGTTAGGGATTGCACACCCAGATAGATACTGTATGTTCCAGTCACCTTCATGTGAACATGGTATACAGTGATCCTGAAGCAACAGGCTATTTCAGTGCTCTAGCCAGCATTTCTCTGTGTATCGATCACTATTTTGACAAGCAAATGCAGCATAGGGTGGAGCAGTATGGGCGGATATTTAACAGTCAATGCAATAAATGATCACATGACATGAAATAAATATGCACATACCACCCGGCAGGGGATCTTTAAGAGAGAAGGCCCGTGTACCAGCTCCGTGCGGGGCCCCTCCTCTCTGTCGGTGGCAATTTTGCCAGTGATGTATATCTCCGGAGGCATAAGTATCATTGTACGGGTGCAGGGTGTGCGGTGTGGACCCTGTCACACTTTGCACCCAATATAGATTAGCCCATGCCTCCCGGCTCCCTGCTCCCAAGTACATATGTGACTAGTATCTTAAACTCCCAGGACATTGGGGGTAATTCAGACCTGATCGTAGCAGCACATTTGTTAGCAGTTGGGCAAAACCTTGTGCACTGCAAGGGGGGGGGGGGGGGGGGGATGACGACACACAGATATAACATTTGCAGAGAGAATTAGATTTGGGTGGGGTATTTTGTTCCTGTGCAGGGTAAATACTGACTGCTTTATTTTTACACTGCAATTTAGATTCCAGTCTGAACACACCCCGTCCAAATCTAACTCTCTCTGCACATGTTATATCTGCCCCCCCTCCCCCCCCCCCCCTGCAGTGCACATGGTTTTGCCCAACTGCCAACAAATTTGCTGCTACGATCAGGTCTGAATTACCCCCGTAGTTACCTCTACCATGCACACACTATAAACTTAGAAGTAATACGGGCTGTACGAATGGTGTAATTGTTAGCATTACTGCTCCACGACACTGAGATCATGGGTTTGATTCCCACCATGGCCTTAACTGTGTGGAGTTTGTATATTTTCCCCGTACTTGCGTAAGTTTCCTCCCACAACCGAAGAATATACTGTTAGGTTAATTTGCGCCCAAAAAAAGAAAGAAAAAAAAAGAACCCTATTGGGTAGGGCAGAGTAAATGGGCCAAGTGGTTCTTATTTACCATCAAAATCGAATCTAATACTAATAAAAGGGTAACTGTTTATTTCACTTATCATAAGACAATATAAGTATATCTAATATACATTGCTTAGAAAAAAAATCTATTTAAAAAATAGTAGGAAACTGAGACTCGGGGACTGTACCCCTGATTTCAGCAGGCGTTATTTGCTTTGGTACTAAGGACTTCCTGTGTACATTCCTAATCTGTGCTGGACCTCTGCTTGATCTAATAATTTAGCACAAGTGTTACTGCTTGTAACTGTAATTGTTAAAAGAAAAGGGGGTTATACTTCAGCAGGTAATTGTGCCGTGGCTGAAGTTGTGAAATAGGAGAATTGTTTTGTATGTGTAAAGTAAAAGGGAACAGAGGCCAACTATGGCAACAGTCCTGTGATTTAAAGTGGTGAATGAGTCACTTGTAGCACCGATCACTTGAGATCACTTGAGAACATTTCATGTTACTCAACTGATGGCAGAAATTAGGAAATGTTTAGCTAAGACTTTTCGCTCATTGCTTAATTTTATCATTTTGAAACTCTTTGGCTATATTCTGTCAACCATTAATGCAATAGCAAGAGCTCTCATTTCCTGCATTAGGTTTCCACTTCACATTTTATAGTGTCACAAGTTCTTAGTGCATACTGCTGTGTCAGTCACGCAGGTCACATGCAGGGTAATTAATAGTATCCACTGACTACAGGAAGACAGCTATGTATATGATGGGAACAAATCTTGTACAGAATCATTACAGTGGAAAAGGGTTCAGTATGAATTACCGGTGGCCGGGATGCCGACAGCGGCATCCCGGCCACCAGTATGCCAGCAGCGGGGCGAGCGCTCGCCACAGGTTATATTTTCCTGGGTGTCATGGACACCCACAGAGGGAGAATAGCCTGTCTTGCCAGTATTCCGGTGCCGGCATTGTACTGCTGTGCGTGATTCTGGCGTCGGCATTGTGATCGCCGGGATCCCGCGAGGTGGTGTCTTAACCGCTTCCCGTGGCAAAGTCCAATAGTTTGAATGAGATCTCCTAACACACATATATGGATTGGGTACAGGATAGCTGCAGTCAGATGCTGGTGGTCAGAATACCTGCACCGGCATCCCGACTCCTTGTAATCCCGACAGGGGAGCTGGAGGCAGGTAACCATAATTCTAACCCTCCCCCTAATCCTAACCCTCCCTTCTTGCAGCCTAACCCTCCCCCCACGGCCTAATCCTCCCTTCCCCGCAGCCTAACCCTAACACTCCACCTGCAACCTAACCCTCCCTGGCATACTTACATTCGGGATTCTGGCTGTCGGGATCCCGATGCTGGCATTCTGACAGCTGTCGGGATTCTGGTGCTGGCATTCTGACAGTTGTCAGGATTCCGGCGCCGGTCTTCTGACTGGCAGGATCCCAGCTACATCCCACATATATATTTTACCCAGTCCACCCTTTCTAAATATACCTGATAAAATATTAAACCCTAAGATTATGTGTGTTTTATCAAAAATAATAATGCTTCTTTAGATTTGTTTATTAAGACTACATTATAAACCTCATGCAGTGTAGCCCAGAGCTTCACACATTATACAGGGGCAGCATAACCCTTGGTGCACACTGATGTTGTTTTTTTTGTCACTGCCCTCAGTGCAGTCCAGAGCTCCTAATATAATACAGGGGCAGCATAAACCCTTGGTGAATACTGGTGCAAATAAAAAAAAAAAATGTGTGTGTATTTAGGGCCAGGCTATACCACCGCATTAGTAATATAAATGCTGTGTAAGTTGGAATGTGAAGTTGTCATTTGTTAAAAGATAAATATAAAAATATAAATAAATAAAAAAACAAAGAAGAATAAAAACAATTTGTGTGCCTTTAGAGCCAGGCAATGGCATTGTCATGCCACCCACTGCATTAATAATATAAGCGCTGTGAGTCAATATGGATCACGATCAGTCAATGGAAGAGCAGGAGCATCAACAAAGTACTAGTACTGGAGATGCCATCTGTAGGCTGAAAATTTTGGGACATTGTTGGCATTCAGCAGCTTCATATAGGAGATTTCAGCGGCTGCAAGAACAGTTCAATTTGCCATGCCACCAACTGAAGCAAGATGTAGTAACATAGTGAATTCCACCCTTCATATGCTTCAGCGAATGGATGAACAGCAGCTAGCCATCCAAGTGTACACAACAAGCCATGACATAAGGAGGGGGGGTGCGGTCATGTGACCGTCACTCGGGATCCCAGCGGTCACCAATGCCGACGCCAGAATCCCGAGCTATCACAATGCCGCACGCCTGAATGCCGACAAACAGGTTTATTCCCATAGAGTGGGAATAGAACCTGTGGTGAGCGTATCAAGCCACCCGCCCACCCCCCACCCCCTCCGCCGGCATTCTGCGGCTGGGATCCCGCGGTCAGTGTGCTTTACCAACCCAGGAGAGGAGGGGGAATGTACCTTAGTCCAGTACAGTGGAGAATACTTTCCATCTTATGAAAGGTACTGAAACCATTTGAAGTAGTAACCTATGAAGTGAGTTCAGTCACTGCCAGCTTGAGCCAGGTGATTCCCTTAGACTTATGGAAAGGCAGCTCAAGAAATTGTAGGAGGAGATGAAACAAAGTGATTCCGCTAAGTATGTTGGAGATCAAGTTCTTTATTTGCTTCTCCAAAACCCAAGGGTTGTCAACATCTTGAAATCGGGACACTACATTTTGGCGACCACACTTGATCCTAGGTTAAAGTCATATGTAATATCTTTCCAACCGACACAGATCTTAAGAGATGCAAAGAGCATCCCACTGTAGTAACAAAACAACACTTTTAGCTGCCTTAAGCCTATTGGTGCCTTGTTTTGTGGGGGCTTCATAGCCTTTAAACGTGCCTTTTATTCTAGCCTGCCACTCCTCCTACCAGCTTTGCAGTCCCTGATACTCCTTAAGGACAGTGTACATTTTTACAGACGATACTAAAATATGTAGGGTAATCAAGTCAGATGTGGATGTGATGGGCCTAATTCAGACCTGATCGTAGCAGCAACTTTGTTAGCAGATGAGCAAAATCATGTGCACTGCAGGGAAGGGGGGTGGGGCAGATAAAACATGTGCAGAGAGAGTTAGATTTGGGTGTGGTGTGTTCAAACTGAAATCTAAATTGCAGTGTAAAAATAAAGCAGCCAGTATTTACCCTGCACAGAAACAATATAACCCACCCAAATCTAACTCTCTCTGCATATGTTATATCTGCCCCCCCCCCCCCCCCCCCCCCGCCTCCCCCTGCACTGCACATGCTTTTGCCCATCTGCTAACAAAGTTGCTGCTACGATCAGGTCTGAATTCGGCCCGGAGTCTCTTCAGAGCGATTTATTTAAACTGGAAGTTTGGACAACAAAATGGTGCATGAGGTTTAATGCGGAAAAATGTAAGTTATACACTTTGGGACTAAGAATAAACATGCAACCTACCAATTAAATGGGGGAAATATAGGGGAAACTGTATTAGAAAAGGATTTGGGGTGTTCATTGATAGTAGATTTAGCAGCAACACACAATGTCAAAGTGCAGCAACAAAAGCAAATAAGGTGTTAGCGTGCATGAAAAGGGGAATTGAGACAAGGGATGAGAGCGTAATCCTGCCACTGTACAAATCGTTGGTACGGCCGCATCTTGAGTATTGTGTACAGTTCTGGGCACCGCACTATAAAAGAGACATTAGAACTTGAAAAGGTTCAGAGGCGAGCTACCAAATTGATTAAGGGGTTGGAGACTCTGGACTATGAGGAGAGGCTTTCTAGATTAGATATGCTTACACTAGAAATGAGACAACTAAGAGGAGATATAATTAATATTTACAAATGTATAAAGGGGCAATATGCGGAGCTATCATGTGATTTGTTTACTAAGAGACCTCTACATAAAATGCGCGGACACCCGCTAAGGCTTGAGGAGAGAAAATTTCATACTCAGAGCAGGAAGGGATTCTTCACTGTAAGTGCAATACGAATATGGAATACACTGCCAGAGAAGGTTGTAATGGCTGACTCAGTTAATGCATTTAAAAATGGGCTAGATAAATTTCTAACGGAAAAAGATATACGAGGATATAGCCTTTAACCTGAATAGAATAGGGAATACAATATAAATCAGGTTGAACTCGATGGACTACTAGTCTATTTTTGACCTCACCGACTATATTAGTATGTTACTATGTTTACCTTCTCTACATAATTATGCTAATTACACTCTGTAATTATGTATTTATGCGAATCTATTGATGTGTTAGTTAGAGATGAGCGGGTTCGGTTTCTCTGAATCCGAACCCGCCAGAACTTCATGGTTTTTTTCACGGGTCCGAGCAGACTCGGATCTTCCCGCCTTGCTCGGTTAACCCGAGCGCGCCCGAACGTCATCATGACGCTGTCGGATTCTCGCGAGACTCGGATTCTATATAAGGAGCCGCGCGTCGCCGCCATTTTCACACGTGCATTGAGATTGATAGGGAGAGGACGTGGCTGGCGTCCTCTCCATTTAGATTATAAGAGACTGAGAGAGATTTACTGGAGCTGACTAGGAGGAGTACTGTTACTGTAGAAGTGTAGAGACTGAGTGGAGAGAGTTTACTAGTGAGGACAGTGCAGTTTACTTTATAATCCGTTCTCTGCCTGAAAAAAGCGATACACAGCACACAGTGACTCAGTCACATACCATATCTGTGTGCACTGCTCAGGCTCAGGCCAGTGTGCTGCATCATCTATTATCTATATATAATATTATATATATCTGTCTGACTGCTCAGCTCACACAGCTTATAATTGTGGGGGAGACTGGGGAGCACTACTGCAGTGCCAGTTATAGGTTATAGCAGGAGCCAGGAGTACATAATATATTATATAGTGAGTGACCACCAGACACACAGTGCAGTTTATTTAATATATCCGTTCTCTGCCTGAAAAAAGCGATACACACAGTGACTCAGTCAGTCACATACCATATCTGTGTGCACTGCTCAGGCTCAGGCCAGTGTGCTGCATCATCTATATATATTATATATCTGTCTGACTGCTCAGCTCACACAGCTTATAATTGTGGGGGAGACTGGGGAGCACTACTGCAGTGCCAGTTATAGGTTATAGCAGGAGCCAGGAGTACATATTATATTAAAATTAAACAGTGCACACTTTTGCTGCAGGAGTGCCACTGCCAGTGTGACTGACCAGTGACCTGACCACACTGACCACCAGTATAGTTAGTAGTATACTTATATTGTGATTGCCTGAAAAAGTTAAACACTCGTCGTGTGACTTCACTTGTGTGTTTTTTTTTTTTTATTCTATAAAAATAAAACTCATTCTGCTGACAGACAGTGTCCAGCAGGTCCGTCATTATATAATATATAATATATACCTGTCCGGCTGCAGTAGTGATATATATATATTTTTTATATCATTTATCATCCAGTCGCAGCAGACACAGTACGGTAGTTCACGGCTGTGGCTACCTCTGTGTCTGCACTCGGCAGGCAGTCCGTCCATAATTGTATACCACCTAACCGTGGTTTTTTTTTCTTTCTTTATACATACATACTAGTTACGAGTATACTATCTCTTTATCAACCAGTCTATATTAGCAGCAGACACAGTACAGTGCGGTAGTTCACGGCTGTGGCTACCTCTGTGTCGGCACTCGGCAGCCCGTCCATAATTGTATATACCACCTAACCGTGGTTTTTTTTTCTTTCTTTATACATACATACTAGTTACGAGTATACTATCTCTTTATCAACCAGTCTATATATTAGCAGCAGACACAGTACAGTGCGGTAGTTCACGGCTGTGGCTACCTCTGTGTCGGCACTCGGCAGTCCGTCCATAATTGTATACTAGTATCCAATCCATCCATCTCCATTGTTTACCTGAGGTGCCTTTTAGTTGTGCCTATTAAAATATGGAGAACAAAAATGTTGAGGTTCCAAAATTAGGGAAAGATCAAGATCCACTTCCACCTCGTGCTGAAGCTGCTGCCACTAGTCATGGCCGAGACGATGAAATGCCAGCAACGTCGTCTGCCAAGGCCGATGCCCAATGTCATAGTACAGAGCATGTAAAATCCAAAACACCAAATATCAGTAAAAAAAGGACTCCAAAACCTAAAATAAAATTGTCGGAGGAGAAGCGTAAACTTGCCAATATGCCATTTACCACACGGAGTGGCAAGGAACGGCTGAGGCCCTGGCCTATGTTCATGGCTAGTGGTTCAGCTTCACATGAGGATGGAAGCACTCAGCCTCTCGCTAGAAAAATGAAAAGACTAAAGCTGGCAAAAGCAGTAGCACCGCAAAGAACTGTGCGTTCTTCGAAATCCCAAATCCACAAGGAGAGTCCAATTGTGTCGGTTGCGATGCCTGACCTTCCCAACACTGGACGTGAAGAGCATGCGCCTTCCACCATTTGCACGCCCCCTGCAAGTGATGGAAGGAGCACCCGCAGTCCAGTTCCTGATAGTCAGATTGAAGATGTCAGTGTTGAAGTACACCAGGATGAGGAGGATATGGGTGTTGCTGGCGCTGGGGAGGAAATTGACAAGGAGGATTCTGATGGTGAGGTGGTTTGTTTAAGTCAGGCACCCGGGGAGACACCTGTTGTCCGTGGTAGGAATAAGGCCGTTGACATGCCTGGTGAAAATACCAAAAAAATCAGCTCTTCGGTGTGGAAGTATTTCACCAGAAATGCGGACAACAGGTGTCAAGCCGTGTGTTCCCTTTGTCAAGCTGTAATAAGTAGGGGTAAGGACGTTAACCACCTCGGAACATCCTCCCTTATACGTCACCTGCAGCGCATTCATAATAAGTCAGTGACAAGTTCAAAAACTTGGGCCGACAGCGGAAGCAGTCCACTGACCAGTAAATCCCTTCCTCTTGTAACCAAGCTCACGCAAACCACCCCACCAACTCCCTCAGTGTCAATTTCCTCCTTCCCCAGGAATGCCAATAGTCCTGCAGGCCATGTCACTGGCAATTCTGACGAGTCCTCTCCTGCCTGGGATTCCTCCGATGCATCCTTGCGTGTAACGCCTACTGCTGCTGGCGCTGCTGTTGTTGCTGCTGGGAGTCGATGGTCATCCCAGAGGGGAAGTCGTAAGACCACTTTTACTACTTCCACCAAGCAATTGACTGTCCAACAGTCCTTTGCGAGGAAGATGAAATATCACAGCAGTCATCCTACTGCAAAGCGGATAACTGAGGCCTTGACATCCTGGGTGGTGAGAAACGTGGTTCCGGTATCCATCATTACTGCAGAGCCAACTAGAGACTTGTTGGAGGTACTGTGTCCCCGGTACCAAATACCATCTAGGTTCCATTTCTCTAGGCAGGCGATACCGAAAATGTACACAGACCTCAGAAAAAGAGTCACCAGTGTCCTAAAAAATGCAGCTGTACCCAATGTCCACTTAACCACGGACATGTGGACAAGTGAAGCAGGGCAGGGTCAGGACTATATGACTGTGACAGCCCACTGGGTAGATGTATGGACTCCCGCCGCAAGAACAGCAGCGGCGGCACCAGTAGCAGCATCTCGCAAACGCCAACTCTTTCCTAGGCAGGCTACGCTTTGTATCACCGGTTTCCAGAATACGCACACAGCTGAAAACCTCTTACGGCAACTGAGGAAGATCATCGCGGAATGGCTTACCCCAATTGGACTCTCCTGTGGATTTGTGGCATCGGACAACGCCAGCAATATTGTGTGTGCATTAAATCTGGGCCAATTCCAGCACGTCCCATGTTTTGCACATACCTTGAATTTGGTGGTGCAGAATTTTTTAAAAAACGACAGGGGCGTGCAAGAGATGCTGTCGGTGGCCAGAAGAATTGCGGGACACTTTCGGCGTACAGGCACCACGTACAGAAAACTGGAGCACCACCAAAAACTACTGAACCTGCCCTGCCATCATCTGAAGCAAGAAGTGGTAACGAGGTGGAATTCAACCCTGTATATGCTTCAGAGGTTGGAGGAGCAGCAAAAGGCCATTCAAGCCTATACAATTGAGCACGATATAGGAGGTGGGATGCACCTGTCTCAAGCGCAGTGGAGAATGATTTCAACGTTGTGCAAGGTTCTGATGCCCTTTGAACTTGCCACACGTGAAGTCAGTTCAGACACTGCCAGCCTGAGTCAGGTCATTCCCCTCATCAGGCTTTTGCAGAAGAAGCTGGAGACATTGAAGGAGGAGCTAACACGGAGCGATTCCGCTAGGCATGTGGGACTTGTGGATGGAGCCCTTAATTCGCTTAACAAGGATTCACGGGTGGTCAATCTGTTGAAATCAGAGCACTACATTTTGGCCACCGTGCTCGATCCTAGATTTAAAGCCTACCTTGAATCTCTCTTTCCGGCAGACACAAGTCTGCTGGGGTTCAAACACCTGCTGGTGAGTAAATTGTCAAGTCAAGCGGAACGCGACCTGTCAACAACATCTCCTTCACATTCTCCCGCAACTGGGGGTGCGAGGAAAAGGCTCAGAATTCCGAGCCCACCCGCTGGCGGTGATGCAGGGCAGTCTGGAGCGACTGCTGATGCTGACATCTGGTCCGGACTGAAGGACCTGACAACGATTACGGACATGTCGTCTACTGTCACTGCATATGATTCTCTCACCATTGAAAGAATGGTGGAGGATTATATGAGTGACCGCATCCAAGTAGGCACGTCACACAGTCCGTACTTATACTGGCAGGAAAAAGAGGCAATTTGGAGGCCCTTGCACAAACTGGCTTTATTCTACCTAAGTTGCCCTCCCACAAGTGTGTACTCCGAAAGAGTGTTTAGTGCCGCCGCTCACCTTGTCAGCAATCGGCGTACGAGGTTACATCCAGAAAATGTGGAGAAGATGATGTTCATTAAAATGAATTATAATCAATTCCTCCGTGGAGACATTGACCAGCAGCAATTGCCTCCACAAAGTACACAGGGAGCTGAGATGGTGGATTCCAGTGGGGACGAATTGATAATCTGTGAGGAGGGGGATGTACACGGTGATATATCGGAGGATGATGATGAGGTGGACATCTTGCCTCTGTAGAGCCAGTTTGTGCAAGGAGAGATTAATTGCTTCTTTTTTGGTGGGGGTCCAAACCAACCCGTCATATCAGTCACAGTCGTGTGGCAGACCCTGTCACTGAAATGATGGGTTGGTTAAAGTGTGCATGTCCTGTTTATACAACATAAGGGTGGGTGGGAGGGCCCAAGGGTGGGTGGGAGGGCCCAAGGACAATTCCATCTTGCACCTCTTTTTTCTTTTCTTTTTCTTTGCGTCATGTGCTGTTTGGGGAGGGTTTTTTGGAAGGGACATCCTGCGTGACACTGCAGTGCCACTCCTAGATGGGCCCGGTGTTTGTGTCGGCCACTAGGGTCGCTTATCTTACTCACACAGTCAGCTACCTCATTGCGCCTCTTTTTTTCTTTGCGTCATGTGCTGTTTGGGGAGGGTTTTTTGGAAGGGACATCCTGCGTGACACTGCAGTGCCACTCCTAGATGGGCCCGGTGTTTGTGTCGGCCACTAGGGTCGCTTATCTTACTCACACAGTCAGCTACCTCATTGCGCCTCTTTTTTTCTTTGCGTCATGTGCTGTTTGGGGAGGGTTTTTTGGAAGGGACATCCTGCGTGACACTGCAGTGCCACTCCTAGATGGGCCCGGTGTTTGTGTCGGCCACTAGGGTCGCTTATCTTACTCACACAGCTACCTCATTGCGCCTCTTTTTTTCTTTGCGTCATGTGCTGTTTGGGGAGGGTTTTTTGGAAGGGACATCCTGCGTGACACTGCAGTGCCACTCCTAGATGGGCCCGGTGTTTGTGTCGGCCACTAGGGTCGCTAATCTTACTCACACAGCTACCTCATTGCGCCTCTTTTTTTCTTTGCGTCATGTGCTGTTTGGGGAGGGTTTTTTGGAAGGGCCATCCTGCGTGACACTGCAGTGCCACTCCTAGATGGGCCCGGTGTTTGTGTCGGCCACTAGGGTCGCTTATCTTACTCACACAGCGACATCGGTGCAAATTTTAGGACTAAAAATAATATTGTGAGGTGTGAGGTATTCAGAATAGACTGAAAATGAGTGGAAATTATGGTTTTTGAGGTTAATAATACTTTGGGATCAAAATGACCGCCAAATTCTATGATTTAAGCTGTTTTTTAGGTTTTTTGGAAAAAAACACCCGAATCCAAAACACACCCGAATCCGACAAAAAAAATTCGGTGAGGTTTTGCCAAAACGCGGTCGAACCCAAAACACAGCCGCGGAACCGAACCCAAAACCAAAACACAAAACCCGAAAAATTTCCGGCGCTCATCTCTAGTGTTAGTATCAGTCTGTACTAATGTAGCTTGTTGCCTGTTTTATTTCCCTTCTATCATGCTATGGATCCCATGTTCTGCCTTATAAATAAAGTTAATTTCACTAAAATAAATATTGGGACAAGTTACTATGTAGTTCCTTCAGGCTGCACCATACAGTGTTTTATTGTTCCTTCAAAGCAATAATTACTTTTATTTATTAATATCCTTGTTTAAAAAGACACAGTACTGTGACAAAGTAACATATAAGGCTGTTATAATTATAGATGAATTATGGCACTGTTTCTTTTAATATCTTTTATTCCTTTCTATAATTTGCAGGAAAGTAAGGTTTATTACATCAATGAGGTTACCGTGAATTTTTCTTTGGCATCTGCAGGTAGGATATCTTCTTATACAACAAAATCGTCTGATGATAAAAAATATGTCATCATGTTGGCATGTAGCGACATATGATCTTATTGCTGAGCTCATGGGTTTGATTCAAACTATGGCCCTAACTGTGTGGAGTTTGTGTATTCTCCCCATGCATGCATGGGTTTTCTCCCACAATCCAAAATATACTGTTATGTTAATTGGGATGCGGTTATGTGACTGGCGGTCGGGAGACTGACGGGATCCCGGCATCTGAAAATCCCGCTGGTTGTCAACAGGGACTATTCCCATATCCACGACACCAGTAGAGTGGGAATAGAATCTGTGGCGAGTGCAGCGTGCAACTGAACCCGCTGCGTGGCGATCGCAGCGAGCATACAAGCGGCTTCGTTGCGCCCCCCGCTAGCCATGTAACAGCCGGGATCCCGCCATCGGTATTGTGACCGGCAGTCTCCTGACCACCAGTCACACATACCCAACCTGGTAATTGGCTCCCAACAAAAAATTAACCCTAGTGTGTAAGTGTGTGGCAGTATATGTGTGCACAGCAGACTAGACGGGCCAGGTAGGTCTTATATCTATATATAGGTCTGTTTCTGTGTAATCCTACAACCAGTGTCAGAGTTGCACAGGAGAGAATGAGGGGGAGATAATACAGCAGAGAGAGACAGTGGCGGATGGAGAAGGAGGGGTGGGGAGAAAGTGTCATGGTTGGGAAGAGAGTAAGGGTGGGAGAAAGAGAGTGAGGCAGTGACTTTTACTTACGGTAGGCAGGGGAGGCAGAGCCTGACCTGTCACACTCCAGTATACATATATTTTACTATAAAAATTATCAGAATGATACAAAGAAGATATTTTAAGTCCCCTCCTATACGGAAATAAAGCATATACTGCTGCACATTTCTATCGTGCCTACATGAACCATCAGGTTCATATGTACAGTATATGTGTGATACTAGCCAGTGCCTCCCCAGCCATTGACCTCACTGCACATCACTGGAATGAGGAGAAAATGACGGTCAGGGAGAAGAAGTGAGATGGCAAGTAAAAGAATTAGAGAAAAAATAAATCAAAGCAGGAAAACACCAGGCATTACGGCGTTACAACTAGTTTACTACTAATGATATTACACTAGTAAAGGGACTTGGTATATGCTGGGTTACCTCTCTCAGCCTCCCGCTCCTCCCCATCCTTCCCCCTCCCCACTCCATCCCTGATTAATATTTGCTCCATTCCCATCTCAAGCAGAGTGATCCTCTATTTCCTAAGGAATGTCTTATCACTGCAATGGGAGCTGTTGGCTCCTGAGGAGAGCACCCCGGCTCCCATTGCATAATTTGGAGAAGTGACAGACCTAAGCAGATTATTATATAGATCATATTAGACATGGGGTGTAGTTATGTGACCCGCCGGTCACAATACCACCCCCTACATCCTACACCCTGACAATCCCAACAGTCAGCAGGCCGACTAGCAGGGACTATTCCCAATCATGGGTGTCCACAGCACCCATAGAGTGGGAATAGAACCCACTCGCCACCTAGCCTGCAAGGGGCTTGTTGTACTCGCGTCCCCCCAGCCATCTTCATGCCGGGATCCCGGCGTCGGTATGCTGACCTGATGGTCTCCTGGCCGCCGGTCACGCATACCCAATCCATTAGAAATAATAGCTATAAAACAAACATGTCTGCACATAGAAGAAAGACTGGATGCTGTCTCCCACTGTGTTCTTTTCATCTGTCTGCAGAATTGCTGTGACAGGTCATGATTGAATTAATGGCTTGTCCTCTAATAACAATAAATCCATTTTATTATGTTTTCATTTGGTGGATGAGTCTGTCATTGTTCCTAAAATTCTTCATCTTTCACCTCCCGTATTTCCTGCAACACCATCACCTGTGTAGTCCTACCAGGGGTAGCCAACCTGGTCCTCGAGAGCTACTAACAGTTCCTATTCTCCAGACCACTTAGCTGGTGCACAGGTGTAGTCATTACTGCCTGTCACATATTCAAACATGTGGTGCATTAATTCCTAATGCTGGGCATACATGCTACAATTATCTGGCCGATATGCCTGATATCAGCTGATACGCCAGATAATCTCAGCGTGTATGTGGTCGACTAACCTGAAAATACCGATCGGTCAGGCATGCCAGATTGTCTATGACCAGTATGTCTCTCTGATATAAATTTTGTCCGGTAAACCGCATTGAGCAGTATATGCCCTACTGCGGCCAACCGACAGCCATTCCCCTGAAGGAACAGGGAAATGTCTCCTCCCCGGGGGTGGAGGGCCGAAATCCTGTGACCTACATTGTGAGAGATCTGGCAATGTATGTCTCAGAAATCGGCAGTGGCAGTTAAAATGCTTGTCAGGCATTTTATCTGCCCATGTATGCCCGACATAACCGACACATGAACTCGAGGACCAGGGTTGCTACCCCTGTGGACCTACACCATGTCATCTGTGTGTCCATATTGTCTAGAGCTGTCCACTGGGGTTTCTAGTTTCTACATACCATCACATCTTCTACACCTTATAGTGGACAAATGCACCTACAGCTCATCTTGCATTCTTCTACCATGGTACCACTTGAGGACACTACATATGGCCACTTCTACATACTAACATATATATATATATATATATATATATAAGATTTGGTATCATTGATTAACCGTGTCCACTATCTGTTTGCTTTCAGGACACTGGAATGGCACTGCTAGTAAACTGAAGCTGCTAAGTACAGATGAAGGGTATTCTGTGAAGTGTAAAAACACACCAACAGTAAAGCTGGCAAACAACATGCAGCTTGTAATGTCTAATGTGAAACTCCAGGCTTTTGACATAAAAAATGGGGATTTTGGCAAAGGTAAGTGCACAGTTAACACAATATACAGTACTATCCCCATTTGATATAACAGGTATCAATAAAACAAGAGCCATTAGTTTTTACTTTATACATAGAAACTCTATGGGGGGAATTCAATTGCAGATGATAACTCGTTTTTGGCGTGAAAAGTTCTACCTTCATGAAAAGTGGTTATTGGCCAATTCAATTGCAGGTGAAGTTATTGTGATAATTCTCCATAGGATTTAATGCAATTTTTTTTTTCACCATCTCGTGAGCAGGTGCAAAGTTAGGCAAAATCTTTATTTTAAGGTAAAAATGTCAGGGCTTGGTTCAGAACCAAGTGGGACAGTTGAGAAGTATAAAGGTTTGACATTTCTAAGAATATACAGTCAACAGTCATATTCAGCTTCTTCAAGTTATGTTATCAACATACCAGTTTAACGTACCCTCAGTCTCACCCCCCTCCAACCACTATCTGGCTGACCTTGCCCCTTCCTGCGTATCATGGCTCCATTACAACCCCCCACCCCTCCTCATGTCCAGACTTTGTCCTGACCCATCACCACTACGTTCCAATTAACCCCTTCCCTCTGTGTGGCTCCATCCTGACCGGGTGCCCCCATTTCAAATACTTACCCCGGTGGCTGGTCTTTCGCTCCCAAGGCTACCCTACCATCTTGCAGTAGGAGAGGTTGGGGCTCACATATTGAGGGTATAGAACAACCTTACACAATTACTATGTATATCTATTAATAGATAAACTAAATAATTATAAATCACTTTCTTAATATACTTGTACTATTTAAACCAACATACATTACTTATTTTTGAATTAATAAACCAGCTCCTGCTACATTGTGAGGCAGCCATGATCCTTTTCACAGCACAGTGGCCCTCAGCCAGATGTGCTCGGAGTTACTTCTATGTGATCAGCAGCGATAGCTCTAATGTAGTAATGCAGCAGAAGGTGTGCTTGCATTACTGATCCGAACTGCATCTTTGGGTGCAGTATTGGATCATCTCCAAACCATCCGCCGGCTGCATGACCCATGGGTTCGCGCAAATTGGCCGCCGCATTTGCTACACAGAGGCCAGGAAATCTCTGTCCTCTGACAGAGATCCTGGCCTCTTCCTTCCCCCGCAAAGCTGGCAACATGCCTCCGCTATAAGAAACAGAGGCCCTCCCAGCCCCCAAATGGCATCAGACTGTCAATCACTGACTCCTTCGCGTGGCAAAGCCATGCGTGACCAAAAGGGATGTGGCCTATGGAAAAGGGACATGGCTTAGTGGGGGTGCTGTTTCGTGAGCCACGCCCCCATTTTCTTGAGGTGGCATGGCCAGTGCTCTGTGAGCTGCTGGCATGCCCCAGTCCCACTGCCTCCACTGAATAGACTCTGCATAGTGATTGACAGGAGCCTCCCTACTACCCCCCACACACACACACCGTGGGACACTGCAACACGTGAGTGGGACAGTCCCGAGAAAATCGGGAGAGTTGGGAGGTATGCTTATGCCGTCCTGTGTCAAACAATGTAACCCGTACTGCACATGTGCAGTACGTGTCTGGCACAAAGTAGTGAATGAAGGCCAATGGGTGTTGTCAGTTACGTAATCACTTTCTCAAGTCACTTCAGTCACACGCATACTTTTCATGGTGAGTCTCATCATTTAATGCTTCCAGGGATTGGGATGGAAAATTATCATGAGTAAAATACAAACATATATGCTGTTAACCCACTAAGGCTTATTTACTAATATTATATTTAGCGGCAAATATTACACTGTTCATCAATTAGCAATTAACTTGCATCTATTTATTACTGGAATAAAAGAGTCTGGTTGGTTGCTGTAGTTTACCGCATATTTTGAGTAGAAATGCCAAGCTCTTACATAAATCCTTCTTTCCTGTGATCTAGATTTAGGAGTTTGTACTGTGGGGTGTATTCAGTTGCGATTTATATGAAATTTTAATCCATCGTTAATCAGTGGTTTTGAAGCACAAACTCCATTATTTATTAATTTGTGGTTTGCATAAAATTATATCATTCGGCTTTTTTAAAAGACACAAATGACCTGTGGATAAGCACACACTGTACACTGTAAACTGGTCATGTAAAAAATGCTCTCACTACTATTTTAACTAAAATCTGAATTCCGAACCTGGACTCAGTTTGGACCGGATCTCCTCTGAAGATTTGAATCAGGTTTTAGTTCGGATTTACAAAAAATGGGTAGATTCAGATTTCTGGAGAACAGAACCACACAGCTCTATATGCTTTTATGAGGCATAGTTGTAGAACAAGCACCGTTATACTATATATGTATCATGCTGTGTATATATCATGATGTGTATGTATCATGCTGTGTATGTATCATGCTTGGGACACTGCAACATTTATGGATCCCAGGTCACAAAACAGGCGCTGTAGTCTGCAAATTGTCAGCTTGAAAAAAGGAATTAAATTAAACTTTGTCAAATTGCAAAAAAAGATTGATTTTTACATTGTGGTTTAGAAAAACCATACTTTAGTTCACCCCCCATGTGTTTCAATGGTTTGCATATGTAGTGCTTGCTTGCCGTGTATATTTATAAATATGCATGTATATTCCAGCTATTGTTTTGTTTTTAAACAGAACTTTCAAATAAACGAGCCATATATATATTTCAAATAGATTTCACATCTGAAATAATCCTGTGCCCAAATTCTCCTTTTAACTATAAGAAATAAGGACTACCCACCAAAGACCTAACAATGATGTGAGTGGGAATTTAGGCAAAGTACTAAGGAGCATATTCATGAACATTATTTTTACAAAAAAAAAAGTAAAAAAGGGTGTTTTCACACTCCTATAACATTATTAAAGGGTGTTGGAAACAATTTTCGTGAAAAACTTCTCCAAACCCTTTAATTATATATTTTTTAAGTAACCCACATCGCCTTATAATGGAAAAAGCTATATGGCCGAATTTACTAAAAATATATATTTTTAAAACGCAGCATTGTGCGCTGTGATAATAACGCCAGCTCCAGCTGGCATAATCACAGGGCAGCACTGTGATAAGCAGCCTTTTGCACAGCTTTCTGTGCCTCCCGGCAAAGTGCGGGACCGGGCTCCGGTGACTACTCTGTGTTTCTGATGGACACACAAGCTGATCACCTTTAAAAAAAAAAAAAAAAAGTTTTTGAAAAAGAAAAATTCATACTTACAGCACCAGTCCCAGGAGCCAGGGATCAGTGTTCCGGTGAGCGCTGCCAGGCACCGGTTCCTCCATGTGCTGTGCTGTGTCAACGCTTTGCAGTAAAGTGATGCTGCAAAGCGGCAGCTCACTTCACAGCATCAGGGGTTAAAGCACAGAAACAGGATCCGGCGCCTGGCAGCCTCCTGCAAGCAGCGGACACTGGTTCCTGGGACTGATAAGTATAAATCCCCTGGGGGAGGGCTGTTTCGCGGTGGTAGTCGCGATGGGGGGATCCCAGAAGGAGGTAGCGAAGGATGGTGGTGCATGAACAGCAGGACATCTGTTTTTTTTAATGAAAAATACCCCAATGATGCTGCGGAAAGGCATCTCAAGGACAGAGCTTTCTCGTAAGCTCTGTCCGTGCATGTGATAATTTATACATCCAGGCAATGTACTCAATGCATTGCGAGTTTGGCAGATATTATCACCTGTCATCCGCTTCATCAGATGCGGATGATGATAAATTGGCCCCTAAAAGTGTAAAACCCCATTAAATATCACTGACATCACTTCCATAGGTGCAGGGGGCGGTGTCTTTCTTGTCTCTTCCATATTATTTTTGCCATTGGGTGGTAGTCGGGGGCCCTTACATATGTTGCTATGCCGCCCACATATGTCTAGTTACACCCCTGCTGACATATGTATTTGCAGGACATGTTTATTATATTAACATTAAGGGCTTGATTCAGTTAGCCGTGGTAACTAACAGGGGCTAATTGGTCTGCCGATGCTATTCAGTTACAGCCTGCGGCAGCGCACATTACGCTTGCAGGCTGCACGTAACACAGATTTCTGTTTGAGACCGAACAAGGCTTGAACAGAAATCCGCGGAAAGTGTCCTTATCGTGGGTGCCGCAAACGCGTTAACCCATAGCTGCTGCCACTTATTCCCAGAACCTATGGTTTAACACACATTAGTGGCACATTTACTGTGCGAGAAAAAGGGTCTGTAATTGAATAACCTCCAGCGTAAAAGCCCGCGGCTACTACCCTTTTCCCCGTGTGGTAATTTACAGCGGTTAATTGAATCCGGTCCTACCTGTGCTTTGTTTCTATGAATATGTACTTTGCTTTTGGGGACATAAATTATTCTTTCACAATGTGTCCGGCACTGAAATGCAACTGCTCAAAAAGATCATCTCTGAGTATTAACATTTCACGTGCAAATCTCTGCTGTGACTTTAATTGCAGAAACAGTCTGTTATCCAGACAGAAACAAAATATTAGTTCCAGTGGGTGTGGCCTTGGCGATTGTGGGGCTGATACTAATTATCCTTCTCGTGTTCCTGCTTGCAAGAAGAAGGCGGATGTCAGGATACGAACAAATATGAGACTTTCCCATTCACCATTCAAAGCTGACTACATCTATCTCACATTAACCTTTGTTGTGGCCCCTTCACTCCTGCAAGTGATAGATATGAATCACTTTACTTGCATTGAAATGTCACTTTGTAATATTTGCTATCCTTCTTGCAATACTGATTGGTATGGCTTTTTGTTTAACAGATGAACACTACGAGAACCTAACATTTTTATTATAGTTATTAGAAGATCCCCTAACAATAAAATAAACTTTTTATTCAGACCATAACAGAAAGAGAATGTTCTTGTTGAAATGCTTCTCTGCAAGTGTGTTGTTTCCAAGTTCTGCAGTGTACACTGAGTGGCGTCCGTACAGCGCCTGTTCCAGAGGTGGATGCAAGTAAAACACCAGGCTCAGTATTTTACTTCTATGCATGAGGTCCGACCAGAGCCGACCATAGGCATAGGCAAACTAGGCAATTGCCTAGGGCATTTGATATGCCTAGGGGCATCAGCAGCTTCTGCTGATTAAAATGATATGTGGCATGTCTATATTCTGTATGTAGCATTTCATATGCAGATACAGCTACAGTCTCACACAGTATATTGGCATGCTGCATATTATTTTAATCAGCAGAAGCTGCTTGTGCATCCTAGCCACATAGCAATGCAAATAAGATGCATTTTCATTAAAAAAAAGGTGCCCGACGTTAGCATTGAGGCAAGATTTATAAGGAAACATCCGTATCCAAGCAGAGGCAGAGGTCACAGTGTTAGTGGCAGTGTGAGTTCTGTGTAAATGTGAGTGGGTTGGTTGTGCAGTAGTGTTCGGAATATGAGTTAGGAGCATTATGTGTGTCATGTAAAAATGCATTAATAATGTGCACATATGTGTAAGGGGCACTATGTGTGTCATGTGTATAAGGGCATTAGTAATGTGCAGCATATGTGTAACAGGGTACTACTGTATGTGTGTCATTATGTGTATAGGGGCACTAATAATGTGCAGCAAATGTGTAGGGGGCACTATGTGTGTCATGTGTATAAGGGCATTAAATATGTGCTGCATATGTGTAAGGGACATTACAGTATGTGTAAAAGGGCATTAATAAAGGTTGTCATAATGTGTAAGGCGCATTATGTTTATAAGGACATTAATAATGTTTCTCATGTGTAAGGGGCATTACTCTGTGGCATTATGTGTATAAGGTGCATAAAGAGCAATAGGGTGTGGTGTAATGTGAATAAGGAGCAATTCAGTGTGATGTAATGTGAATAAGTGAGTCTACTGTGAGGAGTAAAGTTTATAAGGTAAAGTGATACTACTGTGGGATGTAATATGAATTATGGACACTATCGCATGATCAAATGTGAATAAAGTTGCAGTACTGTGTGGCGTAAATGGAATTGGAGTTACTATTGTGTGGCCATGCCCCTTGCCAGCAAAAACACACCCCTTTTTGGGCTGAGCGTCAAATGTGCGAACTGCTCCTATTTAAAATATAGGGGGTACAAACACCAAAATAAGGACTGCTATGGGTGAGGGGTGATGGTGCTGGGAAAGAGGTGCAAGGTCAGGCGAAACCAGCGGTGGTACTAGGGGGCATCAGCGAAAATCTTGCCTAGGGCCGGCTCTGGGTCCGACACACTACGCTTGCACAATGGTGGTTATGTCCGGGTGGTGGTGGAGGGGGTGGCTTTGATCGGAATTACATGGAGATCCATTCAAAGCTGGATTAAGGATCCGGTAAGCCGGGGCACTAAAGAGCAGGGGCCCCCATGGACTAAAATAACGATATATATATATAGTTCCAATAGTTTGCCACTCCACCTACAACAGTATGTGCCCCGTGCCCTCTAGATACAGATGGATATGTCAAACCAAGACACAGGTGGCAGCACTCATAGACTTTTTCAAAGTGCTAGTGTATTAAAGCGTCATAGATACAACCGACGCCTGCTGTATCTATGACGCTTTAATACACTAGCACTTTGAAAAAGTCTCTGAGTGCTGCTGCCTGTTTAGTGTTTTCAGAGATATATATATATATTTATATATATAATGTATACAATATGGTGATGCGAATTTAAGTCACTTAGAGGCCGATTTATCATTGTATATTTGCGGCTTTATCCCTGAATACACCCATTTTCAGATGGAGAGATTTTGAATTATACTGTTAGCTAATAATAAAAACAATCTCATGATGAGATATCACAACTTGTGATAAGGTGTAATAATCTAGGATTCTATAGAACTCTAGCATGTGCCACCTTATCACGAGTTGTGATACGTTATGTTATTGTCTCTAACATATAACGCAGTTACGCAAATGACTGATATATATAATAAATGTAATTCCAGTTATATACCTTCCATTGTGCGTGTTGTAGTCCAGTATAAATAGTCATTTCTCATTTCAGTTCTTAGATTATTACTTACAAATTTAATTGAAGTGCATTCCTTCAAGATTTCCTTTTCTCTAAGGTGTACACTATGGATCAAATGAAATAGGCTCGGATTTGCTGGTCCCAGTGCGGTATTGGCAATACAGTCTAGTATTGCTCTAAAACTAATTGGTCTAATTGCACCAGCATCAGCAAATCAATGCCTATGACATTTGGGCCTATATCTGGACTTGAGAGACGTAGCTTACCTAAACACACATGTGAATAGGGGCAATGAAGATAAAGGGAGACGCTTTTCTCTGCAGTTACCTCCTATCCCCATTTGTTCCCAGTAGATGTTACTCTTTAGTAACTATTGAGACTTGTTGGTTGCACAATATGAATTTCTAGTCTAAAGACATATCACATCAAGTGTAGATATATGTAGAATTAGGGACCTCATCCCTATTGGTCATCTGCTTGCTATAAGGAATCTTGTTATAGAGCACGTAGCAGTTCTTTTCCTCAGGTACAATGCAGGCTAATGCCCCTCATAAGAAATGTACCATGTTGATTATAAAAACAAGCATTTAATAACACTACACACAATTAAAAACACAGACCAGTGTGTCTATTACCACCCAACATTGATGGAACGTGCAATATAGTACATGACAGACTTAGATGGAACCCGGGTATAAGTCTATCCCGCCTAAATCGCGAAAAAAGTTGGTGAATAATAACACTCCTATACCCACTCAACCAACTTGTTTCATCTGCCCCTGCAGTCTAGTTCAAGGTAAGTCTTACCGGCGGTTGAGGTGTATGCACTTATACTCGGGGTCCCTAAAATGGCACAATTGCTAAGTTCCCCACAGCGTACATAGGACATAGGAGTGGACAGACGTCTGTTGTAAATCAATTCACTTAATACGAGTGCTGTATTGGACTTAAACCCCAGAGGGAGAGTACTAATACTGTGGACAGATGACAGCTTTGAGGTGATGGTGGGACTCCTGGTCACTACTGTGTGTAGCTGTATTACACATTGAGATCTCCAGCTACAGTGATGTGCAATGCTCACCAATGTCCCACAGAGATATCAGAGCTCATGAAGGACATGTGTGACTGCCAGCATCCTGTGAAGAGTGTTTGGTGATGCCGGGATACTTCTCCCTTATCTCTACCCATAGTATGTTTGGAGACACTCTCTATGGCTGCACAACTGCTTAGTGGCCTCACACTTGTTGTAAATTGATTTCAAGAGCTTGATTTGCTTCGACAGTGGTTTTGATGAGGGGCGGCTAGTGAAGAATGGGCCAATACTATTATGTGGGCAGGAGGGAGACACTATAATGGTGGCTGTAACACAGAGAAAGAGGAGACCCTATCATGTGGAATTTGATGGGGCTAGTTACAGGTGTATTAGCTCGTGGCAGACACTGTAATTAGTTAAAGGAATGGTACTTTTGCCATCATAAGCAGTTCAGTCACAGTCAGCATACATAGCAGAACATCTGTGAAGACAAACATCTAAACGATTACCAGGATGCATGTTCCGCGTCTAGCCACACTCACATTAATGTATGGTAAAGACACTGTAGATCTCTACCTTTCTTATGGTTTGTATATTACTCACTGTGTGTAGTCTGTGTAAAGAATATGTTTGTTGTGTATGTGTGTGTTTATATTTACTTCAGATTAGTACACTTGTGTTAATTGTAGATAGCTTCTTAACTTCCATCACACTACCTGCTACTCTGTGTTTGAGAAAATAATGATTCTTTAACCCACTTCAACCCAGGAATGTATACACTCGTATTATGTAAATATAAATAACATTTTCCAAGCCATAATAATTTACTGGTGCCGACATAGTATTCACCACATTGCACCAAATCTACATGGTGTGTATTTGTGCATCATAGACAAGAGTAACATGTAATTCCTATATACTTCCCACCACTAGAGACAGAACCAGGGTGATGTTCCGCAGTAATTCAGTTATGTACTGGAAGAGCAGTGTCTAGTCTGATTAGCTGCCAGTAGGCCTAATTCAGTGGCCCGGAACCAAGGCTGGTAATGGCAAAATTAGGCCCTATGAGTCTATGTAAACATCCACAGTTTAAAAAAAAAATAATTAATTTAACAATTTTTTTAGTAAAATGACATGTAGAAATAACACTTTGTTATTATTTATACAATATTTTACTGAAGTATAAATGTAAACAGCCACAGGAGAAGTAGTGCGTTGTTCCTATAAGTCAGAAATTAAGACGTCTTATGAGTATTGAAATCACTGGCGCAATAGTTTTGTGCTATGACGTAATATTTGACTGTCATACAAATAAAAAGGTTCCTGAATTTACTGACAGTGGAACTTCTGAATACGGTTTACATATATTCTTAAACACAGCTTTTATATATATTTTTTTTAAATTGTAATTCCTTAGACCACTATTTTTCACATTGCCAAAATGGATAGGACTTCCTCCTGTGCTTTACACAGCAGTTCACTGTCTCTCTGTACAGTACACAGGCAATGTGATAGTTACCAGCTTGTCACAAACATGACCTGTCCTTTCCCGTGCATGAAAAGCCTAACCCTAGCCCACCTTTCCTGCAAACTAACCCTAACCGTCCACTCCCGCAGCCTATCCATAACCCTCTCCCTAGTACCTAACCCTTACTCCAGTACTTACCGTCGGGATTCTGGTCGTCGGGATGCAGCTGTCTGCATTTTGACTGTTGAGATTTTAACCACCAGGATCCTGACCGCATCCCAATATGACGTGTATTCTATTGGTACCGTTCCCAAACAAACACAGGGTTAAACGTTCAGAGGATGGATAAATACATTGCATCAAATTGTTACTAATTCCTCTCTGGATATTGAGGTTTTTTTTAAAATAAAGAAATAAAGTGAAATATTATAGTTTTGTTTCTGTTAAGCAACAAATATCTTACGGTGATTTGTTTTATCTTTACAGAGGAGATGTGTACATTCGATCGCAATATAGTAGCTGTGGCAATTGCTGTTACTGTAATCATTGTTATTATAATAGCAATAGTTATCTACTTCATTTGGCACAAGAGAAGATCATCTGGATATCAACATATATAGTCAGTGCAAGAATAACAATGAAGACAAGGAAACTTGAACATATAGTAGTACACCAAAGCATACTCAAAGAAGGAAGATTAAAGACTGTAATAATGCAACTTTCTTATTGGGATCTATTAGCAATCTGAGCACCAGAAATAATTACATTTGTTGGTTAACAATAGACAGAAACACCATTTTGGAGAGTCCTCTACCAAACTGCTTTCAGATGAATCCTTCACCACCTACTATTTCTGTGACACTTAGTAACGAGTTGTCCCTAGAAGTGTGCATCTATTTCGATAATACTTTCCCAGCCATTTCCAGTTTAATCCTGGGGGTCAACTCTAGCACCCATGGTAATGTTTTAATATGATTGATTACTTTAGAATTGTCTACATGCATCTAATACGGTATAAAATGTTAGGAAATATGGCATATGTGTACAAAAGATTCACTGGTATTATTGTAAAATGTTTTGCCAAAGACACATTATGTGGGAATCCACCTGCAGTGAGATGGGAACCCATTTTTGGGTAGTAACCCAGTTTAAATAATCTCAATTTAGATGGCTTAACTCGTGTATTAATAGGACTCCTACAGTGGTGCTCCTCACTGCTAGGGGCATTTTGTAATCATCTTTGCAATAACACAAGGTACTATAAGGGTGCTGAGATGTTCCACTCTCCATGCTTTCCAGTTCTCACTAGTCATCCAAATATCTCTATTACTTACATGCTAGATATATACACTTTCTGCAGCAACTGCTGATAGGCAAGTACAGTATATGGAGGACAGTTCAGATTCCTGCAGGAGATGAGCAGCATAGAAATGGTCCCAGCTCACTGTACTAATCTTTAGTCATCAATGCCTTGGGAATGCAGAGCTAAATACTTCTTACGATGTACTAGATTTGTAACTTTAGATGGAGAATCTTCTTTAACTATTCTGTTATTTATAGTTTGAGGCACTTTGATTTCCACTAAATTGAAATCAGTTACTAACTGCTACAGGTCATGTTCTCAGGGCACGTCTAATGAGTGACATATAGCAAATACCATGCTGAAAAAGAATGCTGGGAACAGATGATAACAAGTAGGTTCTAAAGTATTCAGATACAGTACAAATATCACTGGAGAAGTTAAAGTATAACTCCACTCCAAATGAAAAATTAAGCTCTGGGTGAAGTTACAGTTAATATGACGCAAAATTGTACATACCATGGATGCAGCATATGCCAGATCTGCCATGATTCTTTCTTTGTGTAAGGATACCACTATGCCATTGTTTCCCAACCTCAGTCCTCAAGGCAGGTGTTAGTGATATCCATGCTTGAACACAGATGGTTACATCAAAATAGCTGAGGTACTAATTAAGATACCTGTGCTCAAGTATCGCTAGCCATAAAACATGGGGCCTAATTCAGACCTGATCACATCAGCAAATTTTGCTAATGGTCAAAACCATGTGCACTGCAGGTGGGGCAGATATAACATGTGCAGAGAGAGTTAGGCCCTTGGTCTGTTAATGTGCATTGAGGACCGTATTTGGGAACCCCTGCTCTATGCTCTACTCTCTTCTCTTGTAAGGAAAAGACTGAGTGGTAAAAGGGAGCTGTTTCCTCAACTGCTATGTAACTTTTTTTTATATATATACAATTAACTCTCTAATCATTAATTTTATTTTTTGCATGGGTTTCTTCTTCAAAACCAAATATAAATCAAGAGAATGTGTTATACTATTTTTAAAGTGATATTACTGAGGAATACAATTGTTGCAAGATACTAAGTTAAAAAAAATCATTAATTGAATAATATGTGACATTTGCCAGATTTAGCTAGACTTGACATTATGGGTACTTTTACTGTATGTAATGCTACAAAAACATTACACTCAAGATGAATTTACATTTTTACATAATTTTTGTGTATGTCTCTTCTTTAAATTGCAGCTGTTTAATGTTTAGTCTTAAAAAGAATATTTTATGGAATTACAGTACTTTAGAAGATTCAGCTCTCACTTTTTCTTTGGGAAATTAATTTTTTATGCAATCTTTGTGGCAGATTCAATTCCCCACTATGTTTATTGCAAGGGTAATGCTCCAGGTTTAATACCAGAAGCTATTTAATTATTAATCAAGTTACCTGTGTGGTAAACCCATGGGTAACGTGTTAATTCATAGATTCTGCATTAATTGTCTGGAATCTATGGGTTACCCCACTAGCTAAGTCCCAAAGGGTGCATTTAATGCAGATTTTTCCTATTAGCTGCTGAGGCTGCATGGAAAAATCTGCATTATGTGCGCCATCTGCGGCTGACTATGCTGGATAGCAGCCCTTAATTGAATAGCTCAGTGCTGACAATTAGCCTTGTGGTAAACCAAATGGATAACTGAATCTGTCCCTTTTGTATATGTAAAATGCGTGAATTTTAGCAACTGAAATAGTTATAGATTTAAATGAGTACTTTTCTCTTTCTTTTTAAAATCCGTTCTGAAACATGAAAGCAAGCTAAACGACATTGTTTTAAATACAATAAAAAATGAAAGTGAAATGGTCAATATTTGGTTGTAAAGTTGTTGCAAAGGAAATATTTATCTTTGTTTATAAACACCAGGCACAAGTTTGGGCAAGCAACGTTGCTGCTGGTTGAATAAAGGTAATTATTTACTTACAGGGTAATATTCCACAGATAAACATGTTGGTTTTCTCCCACAAATATCTTTATTATGGCATGAACCAATACAGTATATGTCATTCAGATTAAAGCTGGACATAAGAAAAAAATCTGTCAGTAAAAGGGAGTACACAAATAAGAAAAATAGAGTTGGGGAGCAGGATATAATTCCTGAGGCAGAAAACAAGTCCACATATGTTCCACATTTTCTGAACGTAAAAGTAATAGTTAATTTGAGCTAAACGTCATCATCAAACAAACAACAAATGCCATTGCTTATTTGGGGCCAGAGGTCAATAATCCATCCACCAAATTAGATCGGATGTAAGGGTTTTAGGGAGTGAATATCATGTGGGGAATGTAAAAATGGGAGTAGATGTGGTCAGAGGACAATAGGACTATGATCCCCTAACACAGTGGTTCTCAAACTCGGTCCTCAGGACCCCACACAGTGCATGTTTTGCAGGTAACCTAGCAAGTGCACAGGTGTACTAATTACGCACTGACACATTGTAAAAGGTCCACAGGTGGAGCTAATTATTTCACTTGTGATTCTGTGAGGAGACCTGCAAAACATGCACTGTGTGGGGTCCTGAGGACCGAGTTTGAGAACCTGTGCCCTAACAATTGCTAATAATAGCATGTAGTGAATTGGAAACAGCACAGAATAGCCTGCTTGGTCAAATGGGAAAAAGTGTGAATAGATTTTTCCAGCATTGACATAGCACATGGGTCAGTAGCACTTTATTCTGCATGGCTTAAAAACCAGTCCATGTTGAACTACTGCAAATACATGCAGGGATGGCAGTGAGTGGAATCCAGACCGACTAGCAGGTGGCACTGTGGTGTATAGTCTCATGACTATGTCATTATGGTACACTCTCTCTTAGGAGACACTCGGGCATGTCCTTACAGTCTTGGGGACAGAGAGGAGGACAAGCGGTAAAGGCATGCATGCACAGTGGCGCATTGTATTGAAGGTCGTGCGTGGGCAGCAGTGCACCTTGGTTACTATGGGGGCTGCACAGCTACTAGGAGACACAGGACTGGTCAGCCAAATAGCCAAAGTTAGCTTAGTGGGCAGTACCGTTCAATGGAATTATACAGAAGAAATGGAGTCACATTATTATGACCAGCAGCTAATAGCCAGAGTAACAGCCGTGTGCAGCACGGACAGCATCTAGACGGGCTAAACTGTTGTTTTAGACAAACGTCTGGTAGCTCCCAGGTTCATTTTGATGGTGAGCTGTTCCACTGTAGTGTGTCGGTCGGCCCTCAAATACCTTTGTAGCCGACGTTCATCTCACATCAATGGAATGTGGTGCTCCGCAGTTTCCACCTCAGTTATTAGCAATGGTGTCATTTGTCACAATACACCTTCACCAGAGCAGCACATGAACAGTTCACAAACTGCGCTGTTTCAGAAATACTGCCACCCTTGGCCCGAAAGCCAATAATCATCCCTTTTTACAAGTCACATAAAACACCCCTTTTACCCATGACAGTAATGAGTGATATGTGTGCAGACAGTCTATCACACCCCTTATATACCCACCAAGCCAGCGCATGACACGTGACGTACTTCATGGGCTACACGCTGCCGATGTCAAATGTAGGAGGTGGTCATAATAATGTGACTCAACCGTGTATGTACAGTGGCAGTCCTAAAAGCAGTGTAAAAAATTTGCTTCCTCAGCCTGGCATTTTGGGCATTAGGAACATGAAGAGGCTAAAAGATACCGTCTCTTAGGGAAAAAGTTAAGCCTGATGCAAAATTATGAACACTATGGGGTATATTTACTAACATTCGTGAATGTGCCGATTTCAGCTGAGATCAGTCTCGGCTGACATCGTCCGTTTGAGATTGCAACTTTTTTGGGAAAAAATGGTAATTTACTAAACTACCGTGTTTTTTTCAATTTCAGTTCACCGATGTCAATGAAATTCGTATTGTCGGCAGTGTTTTACGGGAGAGAATAGTAAAACACTGCCAGACTTCACAGAGTGAAGTCCGGCCAGATCAGTGAGATCCGCGCAGGGCTTCATTGTTTAAAAGTACTGAAATAGTTAAAAATTTTGAAAAAAATGCGTGGGGGTTCCCCCTCCTAAGCATAAACAGCCCCGGGCTCTTTGAGCTGGTCCTGGTTGTTAAAATACTGGGGCAAAAATGCGTAGGGGTCCCCAGTATTTATACAACCAGCACCGGGCTCTTGGTCCGGTCCTGGTTCCAAAACTATGGGGGACAAAAGACATAGGGCTCCCCCGTATGTTTAAAACCAGCACCGGGCTCCACTAGCCAGGGACATAATGCCACAGCCAGGGAACACATTTATGTAGGTCCCAGCAGCCTTGGCATTACCCCCCCCCAACTAGTCACCCCTGGCGGGGGTTTCCTGGGGGAGTGGGGACGCCTTAAATCCAGGGGTCCCCCCTCCAGGCACCCAAGGGCCATGTGTTAAGCCTGAGGCTGTTCCCAGCACCCCTGGGCAGTGGGTGGCAGGCTGACAGCCAAAAGTGTGTAAAAATAGAATATTGTCTTTTGCTGTGGAACTACAAGTCCCAGAAAGCCTCCCCTGCATGGTGAAAAAACTGCGGTCTGCAGCTAACTGCGAGGTTAACTGAGGTGACTCTTGAGGTCACTCTGTTAGCCGCCTGATTGACAGGCCAGGAGTGCACAGCCAATCAGGAGAACGCTATGACGTGGCACTCCCTGATTGGCTGCCAGGTCCTCTAGTGACAGTAGTCATGGGGGGTTCAGGCATTCGGGGAAAGGGGATCCATGTGTAAACATGGATCTCCTTTAGTGCGATGATTTGGGTTGTTCAGTTTGGTATTTTTTTAACCCATGGATGCCTACAGGGAAAGAAGAGGACCTATCTACACAGGATTTTTTTGAGTATATATATATATATATATATATATATATATATATATATTTATTTATTTATTTATATATATTTATTTATTTTAAATGTACCCTATTGGATTCTACATGGACAAGTGGACGTGAATGGCGGCATGGGATGTATGTAGGTAAGTATGTATGAGTGTGTAAGTGTGTTTTAATAAAACTTTACTGTCATGATGTGTTGTGTCTTTTTTGGGTATTTATTTTGTTGTGGAACTACAGGGATCAGCGGGCCCGTTAATTCCCTGCATGCTGGTACTTGTGGTTCTCCAAGTACCAGCCCGGGCTCTTGGTCCAGTCCTGGTTCCAAAAATATGGGGGATAAAAGACATAGGGGTCCCCCGTATTTTTAAAACCAGCACCAGGCGTGAAGACCCACGTGAAGATTAACCCCCTGAGGGCTTTTAAATAATCACACTGACAAAGTTTAAAGTGACATTTTATACAAGTGCAGAAAGGATTTATAACACAGAACACAGCATGAACTTTGCTAAGCTGAAAGGTTCAGAGAACTATGCTACATGGAAGTTTGCCATGGAGATGCAGCTTAAGCTGAAAAAGTTGTGAAAGGTTACTATAGACCCAGGAGCAGGTCCAAACCCAGATGACATAGACCGAGCCATCGGGACAATAGGTTTAGCTGTGGAGCAGCATGTCTACTCAATAGTCAGTGGGAAAGTGTCAGCTAAGAACATGTGGACAGCTCTGCAAAATGTATATGAAGATAAAGGTCTAATGAGAAGGATAAGTTTGCGATGCATGCTATATGGAACGAAACTGAATGCCTGCAAGGACATGAATGATTACATTAATAAGTTATAGTTGATAGCTCAGCAGTTGGCATCTCTGGGGGCACAGGTGGATGAGGAAGAAGTGGTAATGGCTATGTTACAGAATCTGATGCCAGAATTAGATTTTTTGTTGGTTGTGTTAGAGTCAAATGACACTAAGCTGACAATGGAAATTGTAAGGGCCAAGTTGCTGCAGTTCCAAGAATGTATTGCAGTCGAGACCATAGCTGAGGGTTCTGCCATGATCACAAAGGGCACAAAGTCCAAAAAGCACAAATTCAAAGGTTTTGAAGATAGGACTTAAAGCTTCAGATTGCAGAATGAGAAATTCCAGTGGTGCGCAGAAGCAGCGTGACAAGCCCAACGAGTCAGCACTGAATGTAGCAGATAGTCACAGGAAGGATTGCTGGTACATGGACTCAGGGGCCACTAGGCATTTCAGCTGCAATAAGCATTGGTACAATTCTTTAACACTGTGTGTTTCCACTACAGTTACAGGGATTGGAAATAAGGTCCTTACTGCATCACAAGCTGTTTAAGTACGTATAATAATTGGAGGAGAACCAGTTGTTACAGATATCCAAGATGTGTTGTACATGCCTGACTTAGGAAGTAATCTCATTGCTATCAGCGTCCTAGAGAAAAAAGGCTAAAAAGTCAAATTTCAGAAGGGCAAGTGTATGGTGCAGAATAAAAGAGGGACTATTAGTGCTTCAGCAACCCAGTGCAACCAACTATATGTCCTGGATACTGAGGAGTGTACTGCAATGATGGCTGCTGATGAAAAATAGTCAATGGAGCTGTGGCACAAACGCTTGGGTCATCTGGTATATGACAACATCCAGAAACTGCTAGATGGAATGGTAACAGGGATCACCATGAGCAACGCTGAAAGACCCATGTGTGAGAGTTGCATTAAAGGCAAGCAAACTTGCAACCCATTTCCAAAGTCAGTTAATAGAGCAGAGACACCGTTAGCTCTAGTGCACACAGACGTATGTGGTCCAATGGAGGAAGAATCAATCCGTGGCTACGGGTATTGCATGACTCTCATTGATGACACCACAAGAATGACATACGTGTACTTCCGTAAAGAAAAGAGTGACGTGGTCAACAAAATTGTGGAATACAAAAACCTAGCGGAGAATCAGACAGGTCTGAAACTAAACATCATGAGATCAGACAATGGTGGAAAGTATGATAACAAAGTCTTAGCCGCATTCCCTAGGAAATATGGCATAAAGCATCAGCTAACAATTACTTACACACCGCAACAGAATGGCATGAGTGAGCGGGCAAACCGCACAATTGTTGAAAGAGCACGAACTATGTTAAGTGATGCTGGCCTGGAAAAGAAGTTTTGGGCAGAAGCAGTATCTACTGCAGTATACCTAAAGAATCGTGCACCTACGGTGGATGTCAAAGGTAAACCGCCACTGCAGGCGTGGCCCAGAAAAAAAGCCAAGTATCAGTCATCTTCGTGTCTTTCGGAGTAAAGCTTTTGCACATACACCAAAAGAGAAAAGGAGAAAGCTAGATCCAAAATCCATAGACTGTATAATGCTTGGATACTGCGACAAAAGCAAAGGATACAGACTTTGGGATGTTACAAATAAACGTCTTAAATCCAGAGATGTGGTATTCTACGGGACAGCACCACTAACTGGAGCAGTTGAGCAATAAAAAAAATGTATTATTAGGTGTACAGGCAGCAGAAAGCTTGTCTGAATCTGAGAGTGTCAAACTAGACAACAAATCAGCGAATAGAAGTTCCATGAGGAGCAAAAAGGTATTCCAGCCAAGAAATACAGTGAGGAGTATGCGAACATAGCTTACTGTGAACCTCAAAACATATAAGAAGCAAAGTCAAGCAGTAATTGGACAGATTGGAAGTCAGCAATTGATACAGAGCTATCAGCACAAAATTATAACAGTACATGGACTATGCTTGATAGACCAAATGACTGTAAAATGATTAAGAACAAGTAAGTTTTCTGTAAGAAGAAGAAGTTGAATGCAGATGGGACAGTAGCTCATTACAAAGTCCATCTTGTTGCCAAGGGATATACCCAGAAGTATGGAATTGATTACGGAGAGATCTACTCACCAGTCACAAGGTATAGTACCTTAAGGCCAGTGATTGCTATTGCTATACTACATAATCTACTGTTATATCAGCTACACTTTGATTCTGCATTCCTGAATGGAGAGTTAGTTGAAGAAATTTACATGGAGCCACCTGAACACTATGATGTGGACATATTCCAAAATGGGAAAGTTTGTTTCTTAAAGAAGTCACTATACGGCCTCAAGCAAAGTGGTCATTGCTGCTATGTAAAGTTGGATGCAGTGTTACTAGAAATGAACTTTGTTAGGTCAGAGACTGATCACTGCCTATACCACAAAACTATCAAAGAAAAGTTGTTCATCATAACTGTCTATGTGGATGATTTACATTTTGGCAGGTCAAGAAGATCACGTCACTGACGTCAAGCACCAGCTTAAACAACTCAAGTTGACAGATCTAGGCCCCGCAAATCATCTATTAGGTGTGAAACAGTGGCGTGCGGTGAGGTCAGAGGCTGGTGAGACACTACAGCCATAATAACCACTGAATCCTGCCGATGACCCCTACCACCACCGAGCCAATGCCCGCTACTGCCTCTGAGCCGGTGCCTGCTGCCACCGCCAATGGCTTACAAACTTGCCCACCATCAACTGACCTAGCCCTCCGCCACTAATTTGCATCTCAATCCGATGCCGCCAATACCCGCTGCCTGCCTGCTCATCATACTTGTGATATATTGTACATTTTTATAGAAAAAAAATAAAAATTAGTGTTTGGGAAGGGAGTGGGATGAGGACATGAATGCAATTTTGTTGTCCAGGGCTTCGATTAACTTAATGGAGAAGGGTCTGAATGGGTTAAAAAATAAATAAAAAAATGCGTGAGGTCCCCCTTCCTAAGTATAACCTGCCTCGGGCTCTTTGAGCCGGTCCTGGTTGTTTAAATACTGGGAAAAAATTGGACAGGGGTTCCCCGTATTTAGACAACCAGCACCGGGCTCTTAGACTGGTCCTGGTTCCAAAAATATGGGGGACAAAAGATGTAGGGGTCCCCCGTATTTTTAAAACCAGCACCGGTTTCCACTAGCCAGGGACATAATGCCACAGCCGGGGGACACATTTATGTAGGTCCCTGCGGCCGTGGCAATACCCCCCCAACTAGTCACCCCTGGCCGGGGTTCCCTGGAGGAGTGGGGACCCCTTAAATCAAGAAGTCCCCCCCCTCCAGACACCCAAGGGCAGGGGGTGAAGCCCGAGGCTGTCCCCAGCACCCCTGGGCGGTGGGTGCCGGGCTGATAGCCATAAGTGTGTATAAAAAAGAATATTGTTTTATGTTGTGGAACTACAAGGCCCAGCAAGCCTCCCCAGCTTGCTGGTACTTGGAGAACCTCAAGTACCAGCATGCGGGGAAATAACGGGCCCGCTGGTACCAGTAGTTCTACAAAAAAAAACCAAATAAAAACACAACACACACACCGTGAAAGTAAAAATTTATTAAAACACACTTACACACTCACACATACTTACCTACATCCCACGCCAGTCACGACCACTAGTCCATGTAGAATCCAATAGGTGGTTCCTGTAAAAATGAGAGAGAGATTACTTACCTACATCCCACGCCGGTCACGTCCACTTGTCCAGTAGGGTCCAATAGGGCCGGTACCTGTAAAAATGAAAATTATACTTACAAACAAAGTAATCCACAGGAGGAGAGAGAGAAATTAATGAATATTATACACTCGCTGACGCGAGAGGACGTTAGCACAGACAGGGGAGACTGCTACTGCTAGCTGGGATGATGGAGCAGGCGCCCCCGATAGTTGTGAGCCTAGTAGCTGTACCCCTAGTAGCTTTGCCCTCTGTAGTAGTGCCCCCAGTAGCAGTGCCACGAGTAGTTGTGACCCCTGTAGCAGTGCCCCCAGTAGCAGTGCCCCGAGTAGTTGTGACCCCTGTAGTTGTGCCCCCAGTCGCTGTGCCCCTTGTAGCTGTGCCCCCTGTAGCTTTGCCCCTTGTGGCTGTGCCCCCAGTAGTTGTGACCCCTGTAGCTGTGCCCCTTGTAGCAGTGCCCTGAGTAGTTGTGCCCCCAGTCGCTGTGGCCCCTGTAGCTTTGCCCCCAGTCGCTGTGCCCCCAGTAGTTGTGACCCCAGTCGCTGTGCCCCTTGTAGCTTTGCCCCCAATAGCTGTGCCCCCTAGCTATGCCCCGAGTATTTGTGCCCCCTGTCGCTGTGCCCCTTGTAGCTTTGCCCCCAGTAGCTGTGCACCCTGTAGCTTTGCCCCCAGTAGCTGTGATCCCAGTAGCTGTGACCCCAGTCGCTGTGCCTTGTAGCTTTGCCCCCAATAGCTGTGCCCCCTAGCTGTGCCCCGAGTAGTTGTGCCCTCTGTTGCTGTGCTCCCTGTAGCTTTGCCCCCAGTAGCTGTGACCCCAGTCGCTGTGCACCCTGTAGCTTTGCCCCCAGTAGCTGTGACCCCTGTAATTGTGCCCCCAGTTGCTGTGCTCCTTGTAGTTGTGCCCCCCAGTTGCTGTGCCCCTTGTAGTTGTTCACCCCAGTTGCTGTGCCCCTTGTAATTGTGCCCCCCAGTTGCTGTGCCCCTTGTAGTTGTGCCCCTTGTAGTGTGCCCCCCAGTTGCTGTGCCCCTTGTAGTTGTGCCCCCCAGTTGCTGTGCCCCCAGTTGCTGTACCCCTTGTAGTTGTGCCCCCCAGTTGCTGTGCCCCTTGTGGTTGTGCCCCTTTTGCTGTGCCCCTTATAGTTGTGCCCCTGTTGCTGTGCCCCTTGTTGTTGTGCCCCCCAGTTGCTGTGCCCCTTATAGTTGTGCCCCTGTTGCTGTGCCCCTTGTTGTGCCCCCCAGTTGCTGTGCCCCTTGTAGTTGTGCCCCCCAGTTGCTGTGTCCCTTGTAGTTGTGCCCCCCAGTTGCTGTGCCCCCAGTTGCTGTGCCCCTTGTAGTTGTGCCCCTTTTGCTGTGCCCCTTATAGTTGTGCCCCTTATTGTTGTGCCCCCAGTTGCTGTGCCCCTTATAGTTGTGCCCCTGTTGCTGTGCCCCTTGTTGTTGTTCCCCCCAGTTGCTGTGCCCCTTATAGTTGTGCCCCTGTTGCTGTGCCCCTTGTAGTTGTGCCCCTTTTGCTGTGCCCCTTATAGTGTGCCCCTGTTGCTGTGCCCCTTGTTGTTGTGCCCCCCAGTTGCTGTGCCCCTTGTTGTTGTGCCCCCCCAGTTGCTGTGCCCCTGTTGCTCTGCCCTTAACACAAACACATAAAAAAAAACCACACACACATACTTACCGCTCCTGCAGCGCTGTCCTCCGTCTCTGTCCGCCGGCTCATCTCAGCTGTACTATGGGAGAGACGTCATGACTTATGATGTCTCTCCCATAGTAGCGCCGCTCAGACACTAGGGGTCAATTATGACCTCTGGTGTCAGTCAGCGGCGCTGGCTGCAGCGGGCGCCCACACAGCCCACGGCGCCTGCTGCAGCCGGGAAGGGGGCTCGCTAGTGATTGGACAGCGTATCCAGCACTGTATCCGCTGGGCCAATCACATCTGGGGCACTGACAGGGGCGTGCATTCATCGGGGCTGAATGCACGCCCCTGTCATTGCGGCACCAGTATAGGTGCCGCTTCCCCATTCATTTTCAATAGGCTTTCACAGCCCATTGCTGCGCCCCGCCCCCTGCCCGCCCCCCGCTGCCCGGACTTTTAGTGTTAGCAGCGGGAGGCACCTCTCCCGCTGCCTCCCAGCTGTCCCTCACACGCAGCCACAGGGGGGGAGAATTATTAAAATAATAAAAAAATATATTTACAACAGACTGTGTTATAAATATCTTCTTTTTATTATTTTAATCTTTATGACAGGGGAGGCACTGCCTCCCCTGACTGCACGTCCCTGGTGTGAAAATTGTACAAAACCTGCAAGAGGGAACTGTCACAATTGACCAACAAACAGATGCAAAATGGAATGACAGATGCAAAACCAGTAAATACTCCCATCGATAAAAGTACAAAGATGGTCAAGGCCATGCCACCAAGTAGCAATGGGGAGATAGAGGAAATGCAAAAATTCCCTTATCAAAATGCTATTGGTAGTTTGTATGTATGCAAGCATTGGGACATGACCTGATATCACACATTCACTGAGTCGGGCAAGCCAGTTCACAAACAATCCTGGGAGACAACACTGGACTGCAGTAAAGAGAATACTAAGGTACCTCAAAGGTACAAGTTCACTAAAGCTGAGATTTACAAGATCAACAGATATCAGCTTAAAAATATTCTGTGACGCTGACTGGGTATCAGATGAGAATGATAGACGTTCTAATACTGGATACCTGTTTGCATTAGCAGGTGCAGCCGTAGGCTGGGCAAGTAGGAACAACCCACAGTTGCTCTTTCTACAACAGAGGCAGAGTACATGACGCTCACAGAAACTTTAAAGGAAGCGCTTTGGATAAGAGAGACTTTATGTGAATTAGGTCTTCTTTACCACAGTGAGCTCATCAACATAAAGTGTGATAACAAGGGAGCAATTGATCTTTCTTGTAGCACAAAGTATCATGGACAGTCTAAGCATATTGCTATAAGACATCCGTGAGTTGGTGGAAACAAGTCCGTCAATGTGGAATATGTTGCAAGTGAAGAAAATATTGCCGACATGTTGACAAAAGGACTGTCATCACACTTGTTACATGCATTCCTGATGAAATGTGGACTAGAATATGGTTAATGTTGATTTATTCTTACTGTTTTGCTTCACATTATGTTTTCGGTTAAAGGAATTACTTTATTGATTTGTTTGATAAAATGTAATGTTCTTTGTGACCGGAGACAGTCTTAAGCAAGGGGGAGTATTAGGATATGGAGCGCTCTGTGCCTGTCTCCTTCTACAGAGCAGTCTATGGGCGCATCCCCTAGTGTTAATTCCCTACTGCCAAGAGTCACTCGGAGGCAGAGCTATGTGATGTAATCCCTGCTTCTCCAGAGTGAGAGAGTAAGAGAGACTGAGTCCTGGTGTGTGCAAGTGTGCAGAGCTGAGACCGGGAGCGGATCTCAGCTACAGAGACTCACAGCATTCAATTGCATGACGCTGACGCTGAGCCGGGCGCCGCATTATCTCTAAAGCAGGAGTCAGACTGCATGGCTGTGCAGACCTCCGTCCCTCACTACCAGAGACAACTCTTGATAAGTACCGCTACCACTGCTGTTACCTTGTCTGATATAAGGGCTCCTAATTGCCTATATCAGTATTACATCTGAATAAACCTGCATTACTGTTTAAGTCATTAAGTGTGTGGACTGACTGCACCAGGCAATTCCAATACACTCTGCCAACACCTCTAAATCTAATCCAGTAAAGGTGGGTAATGTTATAATAATTTATGCTGGGCAAGTTAACCTTTCACCTACCAACAGGTATCTGTATTTTTGAAATGCTAATCCAGCTATTTTTTTATTCCAAATAAAATGCAAAAATAGTTTATTAAATTTCAGTAGGCCATCTGCAAAACATGTAAGGGAAGTTAGTCATCTTAATAAGATTGCAAGAACACAAAGAGTTCAAAGGGAGTCATATACAGTTTCAAGTTCATGTCTGATCTGCTGAATGACTGGATTGAGATAACTGTACAGGCGGGAATGGTAAGAGTGATGGGCAATACAAAGGAAAATAATAGCTCTAGATGCCCATTGAAAGGAAAGGCAACCTGCCAGATTTGTAAAAATAAGAGGAAAAACCTGCAAAGGATGCAAATCTGCAAATAGCGTCAATTAACTAAGGGAGAGACTGTTTGGGATTGCATTTAAACAGCAGTAAATCATCTGCAAATACAGGAACTTTACTTCACTTACCAATTTTTATGCCATGTAAGAGAGCCACTAAATATCAAAGTAAGGTGTCTATAGCAAGATTAAATTGACAAAGAGTATATGCCAGGTGTTGATTTGGCCTACAAGTTCCCCAGATCTCAATCTGATCGAGCATTTGTGGTATGTGCTGTAAAAAAAAGTCCGACCCATGGAGGTTCCACCGCACAACTGACACCATTCTTAGAGGACTTAATGCTTACGTCTTGGTGCCAGACACCACATGACACCTTCAGAGGTAGTAGTTGCCATTCCCTGGCAATGCTGGTAAATACAGATTAAACTAATGTAAAATTAAAAAAATTGTCTGTGTCTTTTCCTACTAAACTGTGTGTATGTATTTTGTTGGGCACTTCTCTTTGGTGAACTACAGGTTCTATGGAAAGCTGGTGCTTGTGGTTCTACATTTGCCGCCAGGCCCTCAAAGGATACTGTATGTTGGGACCTATAGTCAGAGCACACTGTGCAGCTGCCCAGGGCCCCACGATCCTAGGGTCCTTAAGGCAGGGGCGGGCTGGTCCATGAGGCACCTGCCCCCTCGAGCTGGTGCCCCCGGAGATTCTTGGGAGGCAAGTAAAGAATGCTGCCCAGCCGCTCTGACTGTGAATTACACACAATCAGAGCAGTCAGGCAGCATTCTCTACCTGCCTCCTAGCCTGCGACCAGACAGTGAATGGTTGCTAGCATCAGCATACTAATTGATTGATTGATTGATTGATTGATTGAATGATTTATTGTTTGATTGATTGATGGATGGCTGGAGCTATCTACCAATCAGAGCGCTGACAGTCATTGACTGTATATGGAGAAACAGCATGGGACAACGGGAAGGGTAATTTATGATTTGTTTTTCCCCTTTATTACAGTGAATGGGTGGATAGGGGCCACAGCATAGAAAAACATGCATGTAATTCTCTTTTAACTAATCAGTTTAGCAAAGTACAGTGGTGTCCATGACCCTATAATAAATAGCCCTGCAAGTACCAGTGTAGGTATTGTATATAAGATAATTATGAGTAGTTCTCGTTGTCATATACAGCTGTTGGCTCCAGCCTGTATGATTATCACATTGTTTTCTTTCATACTCCACTTTATGTAAAGAAGCCATATGTAACTGTATATCTTATTATATAACCTCCAATTTCCTTTTCTCTCGTTCTCACCTCTGAGGGCTGACTCTGAGTGGCATGATGCTGTCACCATTTTTGTGTCCTTTGCATTAGACTCATCTGCTATTATCTGATAATGCTAGTGTCATCCCTTCCCCTGGTGTACAAGCGTGCAAAGACTGAAACATATATATATATATATATATATATATATATATATATATACACTGCTCAAAAAAATAAAGGGAACACTAAAATAACACATCCTAGATCTGAATGAATGAAATGTTCTTATTAAATACTTTGTTCTTTACATAGTTGAATGTGCTGACAACAAAATCACACAAAAATTATCAATGGAAATAAAATTTATTAACCCATGGAGGTCTGGATTTGGAGTCACACTCAAAATTAAAGTGGAAAAACCCACTACAGGCTGATCCAACTTTGATGTAATGTCCTTAAAACAAGTCAAAATGAGGCTCAGTAGTTAGTGTGTGTGGCCTCCACGTGCCTGTATGACCTCCCTACAATGCCTGGGCATGCTCCTGATGAGGTGGCGGATGGTCTCCTGAGGGATCTCCTCCCAGACCTGGACTAAAGCATCTGCCAACTCCTGGACAGTCTGTGGTGCAACGTGGCGTTGGTGGATGGAGCGAGACTTGATGTCCCAGATGTGCTCGATTGGATTCAGGTCTGGGGAACGGACAGGCCAGTCCATAGCATCAATGCCTTTGTCTTGCAGGAACTGCTGACACACTCCAGCCACATGAGGTCTAGCATTGTCTTGCATTAGGAGGAACCCAGGGCCAACCGCACCAGCATATGGTCTCACAAGGGGTCTGAGGATCTCATCTCGGTACCTAATGGCAGTCAGGCTACCTCTGGCGAGCACATGGAGGGCTGTGCGGCCCCCCAAAGAAATGCCACCCCACACCATTACTGACCCACTGCCAAACCAGTCATGCTGGAGGATGTTGCAGGCAGCAGAACGTTCTCCTTGGCGTCTCCAGACTCTGTCACGTCTGTCACATGTGCTCAGTGAGAACCTGCTTTCATCTGTGAAGAGCACAGGGCGCCAATGGCGAATTTGCCAATCTTGGTGTTCTCTGGCAAATGCCAAATGTCCTGCACGGTGTTGGGCTGTAAGCACAATCCCCACCTGTGGATGTTGGGCCCTCATACCACCCTCATGGAGTCTGTTTCTGATCGTTTGAGTAGACACATGCACATTTGTGGCTTGCTGGAGGTCATTTTGCAGGGCTCTGGCAGTGCTCCTCCTGTTCCTGCTTGCACAAAGGCAGAGGTAGCGGTCCTTCTGCTGGGTTGTTGCCCTCCTACGGCCTCCTCCACGTCTCCTGATGTAATGGCCTGTCTCCTGGTAGCGCCTCCATGCTCTGGACACTACGCTGACAGACACAGCAAACCTTCTTGCCACAGCTCGCATTGATGTGCCATCCTGGATGAGCTGCACTACCTGAGCCACTTGTGTGGGTTGTAGACTCCGTCTCATGCTACCACTAGAGTGAAAGCACCGCCAGCTTTCAAAAGTGACCAAAACATCAGCCAGAAAGCATAGGAGCTGAGAAGTGGTCTGTGGTCACCACCTGCAGAACAACTCCTTTATTGGGGGTGTCTTGCTAATTGCCTATAATTTCCACCTGTTGTCTATTCAATTTGCACAACAGCATGTGAAATTGATTGTCAATCAGTGTTGCTTCCTAAGTGGACAGTTTGATTTCACAGAAGTGTGATTGACTTGGAGTTACATTGTGTTGTTTAAGTGTTCCCTTTATTTTTTTGAGCAGTGTAGAGTAAAACCGAGTAAAACCGAATCCGCTCATCACTAATATATATATATATATATATATATATATATATATATATATATATACATATAGTGCATCCGGAAAGTATTCACAGCGTTTATTTTTTTCCACATTTTGTTATGTTACAGCCTTATTCCAACATTTAATAGATTCATTTTTTCCCACAAGATTCTACACACAATACCCCATAATGACAACGTGAAAAAGTTTTTTTTTTAAGATTTTTGCAAATTTATTAAAAATAAAAAACTAAGAAATAACATGTACATAAGTATTCACAGTCTTTGCTCAATACTTTGTTGATGCACCTTTGGCAGCAATTACAGCCTCAAATCTTTTAGAATATTATGCCACAAGCTTGGCACACCTATCTTTTGAAAGTTTCGCCCATTCCTCTTTGCAGCACCTCTCCAGGATGTCTCTGTGCATTGCTGCTTTTCCCTCTTTCCTGACTAGTCTCCCACTTCCTGCCACTGAAAAACATCCCCACATCATGATGCTGCCACCACCATGCTTCACTGTAGGGATGGTATTGGCCTGGTGATGAACGGTGCCTGGTTTCCTCCAAACATGACGGCTGGCATTCACGCCAAAGAGTTCAATCTTTGTCTCATCAGACCAGAGAATTTTGTTTCTCATGGTCTGAGAGTCCTTCAGGTGCAGTTTGGCAAACTCCAAGCAGGCTGCCATGTGCTTTTTACTAAGGAGTGGCTTCCGTCTGGCCACTCTACCATACAGGCCTGATTTGTGGATTGCTGCAGAAATGGTTGTCCTTTTGGAACGTTCTCCTCTCTCCACAGCACAGAGTAATGCTGTAGCTCTGAGGGTGACCTTCGGGTTATTGGTCACCTCCCTGACTAGGGCCCTTCTCCCCCGATCGCTCAGTTTAGACTGCCGGCCAGCTCTAGGAAGAGTCCTGGTGCTTCCAAACTTCTTCCATTTATGGATGATGGAGGCCACTGTGCTCATTGGGACCTACGAAGCAGCAGATATTTTTCTGTACCCTTCCCCAGATTTGTGACTCAAGACAATACTGTCTCTGAGGTCTACAGACAATTCCTATGACTTCATGCTTGGTTTGTGCTCAGACATGCACTGTCAAGTGTGGGACCTTATATAGACAGGTGTGTGGCTTTCCAAATCATGTCCAATCAACTGAATTTACCACAGGTGGACTCTAATTAAGCTGTACAGTAGGAAAATCTCAAAGATGATCAGTGGAAACAGGATGCACCTGAGCTCAATTTTGAGCTTTATGGCAAAGGCTGTGAATACGTATGTTCATGTGATTTCTTAGTTTTTTATTCTTCATAAATTAGCAAACATCTCAAAAAACTTTTTTCACTTTGTCATTATGGGGTATTGTTTGTAGAATTCTGAGGGAAAAATGAATTTATTCCATTTTGGAATAAGGCTGTAACATAACAAAATGTGGAAAAAGTGATGCGCTGTGAATACTTTCCGGATGCACTGTATCTGGGCCCAGGCCTGCTGGAGGGGCCCAGGTCAGTAGCACATTGGGAGGGAGAGATAGAATACTGCTGCTGCTCCTTATGGCATTAATAAAAGCCACTATCCATGCGTTAAGGGGTTGGATGTATTGCAGGGAATATACGATATATAGTAACATAGGGGGTGATTCAGACCTGATCGCTGGGCTGCTAAAATTGTTGAACTGCGATCAGATAAACGCCGCCCAAGGGGAGTGTACATTCACCGTGCAAGTGTGCGATCGCATCAGTCAGCGGACAGCTGCAAATCCGTTCGCACCTCACTCACCATTGAATGACTTTTCTACTGTTTGTAATCTGTACACAGGCAAGGACTTACTCCTACAGTGCGAGGAAAACAGGCTGATCAGGTCCAGAGCCGACATCACACTCCCGCCCTGAAAACGCTTGGGAACCCCTGCGTTTTCCCTGACACGCCCAGAAAACGGTCAGTTACCACCCACAAACGGCCTCTTCCTGTCAATCAGCATGCGAATGGCTGTGCGATTGGAATTTTTGCACCAGCCTGTCGCTGACCGGGGATGCCTGTTGTTGTTTGCCACTGCATGTGTGCATTGCGGTACATACGCATGCGCAGTCAATCGCTGATCGTCCGCTGTGAATAAACGCACAGCAGCGATCAGGTCTGAACAGTGGTGCAAGTAGAAAAAATGTCTTATAGGTACTGTGTGCGCGCGCCAAAAATGGGTGTGGCCAAATGCCACATGGGGCGTGGCCAATGAAAATGGGGGCGTGATACACATGTGGGGGAGGGGCAGATACACATATGACCCCAATAGTGCCAGATACACGTTGTCCCACAGTGCCAGATATACATTGACCCACAGTGCCAGATATACATTGCCCCACAGTGCCAGATACACATTGCCTCACGGTGCCAGATATACAAATGCCCCCAGAGTGCCAGATATACATTGCCTCACAGTGCCAGATACACTTGCCTCACTGTGCCAGATATACAAATGCCCCCAGAGTGCCAGATATACATTGCCTCACAGTGCCAGATACACAAATGCCCCAGAGTGCCAGATACACATTGCCTCACTGTGCCAGATATACAAATGCCCCCAGAGTGCCAGATGTACATTGCCTCACAGTGCCAGATACACAAATGCCCCCACTGTGTCAGATATACATTGCCTCCAGTGCCAGATACAGAAATGCCCCCACAGTGCCAGATATGCCCCCAGTGCCAGATACAGAAATGCCCCCACAGTGCCAAATATGCCCCCAGTGCCAGATACAGAAATGCCCCCAGTGCCAGATACACATGTCCCCCGCAGTGCCAGATATGCCCCCAGTGCCAGGTATACATGTTCCCCAGTGCCAGCTATGCCCCCAGTGCCAGATACAGAAATGCCCCCAGTGCCAGATACACATGTCCCCCGCAGTGCCAGATATGCCCCCAGTGCCAGGTATACATGATCCCCAGTGCCAGCTATGCCCTCAGTGCCAGTTATGCCCCCAGTGCCAGATATGCCCCCAGTGCCAGGTATACATGTTCCCCAGTGCCAGATATGCCCTCAGTGCCAGATATGCCCCCAGTGAAAGACACACGTCCCCCAGACCCAGGTATACATGCCCCCCCAGTGCCAGATATGCCCCCAGTGCCAGGTATGCCCCCAGTGCCAGGTATACATGTTCCCCAGTGCCAGATATGCCCCCAGTGCCAGGTATACATGTTCCCCAGGGCCAGATATGCCCCCAGTGCCAGGTATACGTGTTCCCCAGTGCCAGATATACCCCCAGTGCCAGGTATACATGTTCCCCAGTGCCAGATATGCCCTCAGTGCCAGATATGCCCCCAGTGCCAGGTATACATGTTCCCCAGTGCCAGGTATACATGTTCCCCAGTGCCAAATATGCCCTCAGTGCCAGATATGCCCCCAGTGACAGATATGCCCCCAGTGCCAGGTATACATGTTTCCCAGTGACAGATATGCCCTCAGTGCCAGATATGCCCCCAGTGCCAGGTATACATGTTCCCCAGTGCCAGATATGCCCCCAGTGCCAGGTATACGTGTTCCCCAGTGCCAGATATGCCCCCAGTGCCAGGTATACATGTTCCCCAGTGCCAGGTATACATGTTCCCCAGTGCCAAATATGCCCTCAGTGCCAGATATGCCCCCAGTGACAGATATGCCCCCAGTGCCAGGTATACATGTTTCCCAGTGACAGATATGCCCTCAGTGCCAGATATGCCCCCAGTGCCAGGTATACATGTTCCGCAGTGCCAGATATGCCCCCAGTGCCAGGTATACGTGTTCCCCAGTGCCAGATATGCCCCCAGTGCCAGGTATACATGTTCCCCAGTGCCAGATATGCCCCCAGTGAAAAACACACATGTCCCCCAGAGCCAGGTATACATGCCTCTCCGCCATCTCCCCCTACTCACCGCTGCTGCCGTCCTGTGTGTGTGACTGTGAGGGGAGGAGAGCGCAGCGTGCGCCTCTCCTGCCCCTCAGTAGGTGCGGGTGTCTTTCTTCAATTCAGCGCCCGGCCCGTGAGCCAATCAGAGCTTGCGGACCGGCAGCCAATGCTGCCGGACCGCGAGCTCTGATTGGCTCACGGGCCGGGCGCTGAATTGAAGAAAGACACTGAGGGGCTGGAGAGCGAATGCTGCGCTCTCCTCCCCTCATGCAGCGGCGCTAACAGCGGAGGGAGGGAGGCAGCGGCGCTGATCACCGAAGGGAGGGTGGGAGGGGAGCGAGCGACGAGGAGCGTCGGCCCGTCGGCGTGGGTACGGCGTACCCACGGCTTAATTCTTAAGGGTACGCCGTACCCACCCGTACCCGCCCACTTGCACCGCTGGGTCTGAATCACCCCCATAGCAACATAGTTAATAAGGTAGAATCAATACAAATTGCCCTTCAAGTTCAACCTGTATTATAATTCTTTCACTATTCTGTATTTAGCTAAAGTTTACTATAATGACCCTCTTGAAGTGATGTTTTAAGTCTACTTATCAACTAAATTTGAGTTATTCCTAAAATATATTTATTTTTAATGCTATATCCTTGGATATCTTTTTCAGTCAGAAATGTATCTAATCCATTTTTAAACATATTTACTGAGTCCACCATTACTACCTTCTCTGGCAGAGAGTTCCAAATCCTTACTGCCCTTACTGTGAAGAACCCTTTCCTTCGTTAGGTACAACATTTTCCCTCCTCTAGCCTCAGAGGGTGACCGCATGTCCTATGTAGAGTTCTCTCAATAAATTGCCTGATAGCTCCATGTATTGTCTCTTTATATATTTGAAAATAGCTAGAACGTCTCCTATTAGACGCCTCTTTTCTAGTGTAAACATATTCAACCTAGTAAGCCTTTCCTCCTAATCCAGTGCCTCTAACCCCTCAACCAGTTTCCTTGACATGATCCTTCCCACACTTTGTAATTTAAGAAGAAGTCTCTCTCTCATATTAGTAATAGCTCATTATATACAGGGTGCAGGGCTTAAAGTGGTCCTGGAGAGGTGGTGGAACTCTTTTCCCCCACTACTGACAACCCCCTCCCCCCAACGCTTCCATGACGTTAGGCGGAGCTACTCTGGGATTCTGAGATATAGGGGGTCATTCCGAGTTGTTCGCTCGATAGTTGTTTTTACCAGTAGTGCAAATGCTAAGCCGCCGCCCTCTGGGAGTGTATTTTAGCTTAGCAGAAGTGTTAACGAAAGGATCGCAGTGCGACTACAAAAAAAAAATTGTGCAGTTTCAGAGTAGCTCCAGACCTACTCAGCGCTTGCGCTCACTTCAGACTGTTCATTTCCGGATTTGACGTCACAAACACGCCCTGCGTTCTTCCAACCACGCTTGCGTTTTTCCTGGCACGCCTGCGTTTTTACGAACACTCCCCGAAAACAGTCAGTTGACACCCAGAAACGCCCACTTCATGTCAATCACACTGCGGCCAGCAGTGCGACTGAAAAGCTTCGCTAAACCTTGTGTAAAACTGCATCGGCCGTTGTGAAAGCACGTTGCGCGTGCGCATTGCGCCGCATGCGCAGGCAGAGAAGTGCCGTTTTTTTGCTTCATCGCTGCGCAGCGAACATTTTCAGCTAGCGATCAACTCGGAATGACCCCCATGGTGCCTTGCAAATAAAATAAAAAATTCTGCTCCTTGAAAACTGTTCTTCCAAATTCATGGTGTATAGTTATCTTGCTCACACACACACTCTCTCTCTCTCTCTCTCTCTCTATAAGAAAATTTAAAGTGAACGGCGAGGGGCCTGGGTGCCGCTGAGGTCCCAAGAAGCTTTGGAGGCTATGATAGTATGAAATACATTCTAGATGCTTTTTAACACCCCTGCAACCAGCTGTGTCACAGTAACAGTGTTATGTCACTTAAAAAGAAATAAGGTCTTACATCAGTGCCCCTCTGAATTATTTTTCTGCCACCCCTCTAAGCATTTTTATAGGCCACTTGGGTGCCTCGTGTTTCTTTTTTTGCAACCCCTTTGTATCCACTGTGCTTGAGTCTCACACAGCTCTCCCCCGACACCATATCCCTCACACTGCCCTCTCTCTGTCTCCATATCCCTCACACTGCTCTCCCCCTGACTCCATATCCCTCACACTGCTCTCCCCCTGACTCCATATCCCTCACACTGCTCTCCCTCTGTCTCTGTATCCCTCACACTGCTCTCCCTCTGTCTCCGTATCCCTCACACTGCTCTCCCCCTGACTCCATATCCCTCACACTGCTCTCCCTCTGTCTCTGTATCCCTCACACTGCTCTCCCTCTGTCTCCGTATCCCTCACACTGCTCTCCCTCTGTCTCCATATCCCTCACACTGCTCTCCCTCTGTCTCCTTATCCCTCACACTGTTCTCCCTCTGTCTCCGTATCCCTCACACTGCTCTCCACCTGACTCCGTATCCCTCATGCAGCTCTCCCTCTGTCTCCGTATCCTGGCTCACACAGCTCTTCCCATGACTCCGTATCCCTCACACTGCTCTCCCTCACACTGCTCTACGCCTGACTCACTATCCCTCACACTGTTCTCCCCCTGACTCCCTATCCCTCACACTGCTCTCCCCCTGCCCCCGTATCCCTCACACAGCTCTCCCTCTGTCTCCCTATCCCTCACACAGCTCTCCCCCTGACTCCATATCCCTCACACTGCTCTCCCTCTGTCTCCGTATCCCTCACACTGTTCTCCATCTGTCTCCGTATCCCTCACGCTGCTCTCCACCTGACTCCGTATCCCTCACACAGCTCTCCCTCTGTCTCCGTATCCCGGCTCACACAGCTCTCCCCATGACTCCATATCCCTCACACTGCTCTCCCCCACACTGCTCTCCCCCTGACTCCCTATCCCTCACACTGCGCTCTCCCCCTGACTCCCTATCCCTCACACTGCTCTCCCTCTGTCTCCCTATCCCTTACACTGCTGTCCCTCTGTCTCCATTTCCCTCACGCTGCTCTCCCTCTGTCTCCATTTCCCTCACACTGCTCTCCCCCTGACTCCATATCCCTCACACTGCTCTCCCTCTGTCTCCATATCTCTCACACTGCTCTCCCCGACTCCATATTCCTCACACTGCTCTCCCCCTGTCTCCATTTCCCTCACACTACTCTCCCTCTGTCTTTATTTCCCTCACACTGCTCTCCCTTTATCTCCATTTCCCTCACACTGCTCTCCCCCTGACTCCATAACCCTCACACAGCTCTTTCCCTGACTCCATATCCCTCACACTGCTCTCGCCCTAACACCATATCCCTCACACTGTTGTCCCTCTGTCTCCATTTCCCTCACACTACTCTCCCTCTGTCTCCTTTTGCCTCACACTGCTTTCCCCCTGACTCCATATCCCTCACACTGCTCTCCCCCTGACTCCATAACCCTCACACTGCTCTCTAACGCACTCCATATCCCTCACACTGCTCTCCCCCTGACTCCATATCCCTCATACTGCTCTCCCTCTGACTCCATATCCCTCACACTGCTCTCTCCCTGACTCCATATCCCTGACACAGCTCTCCCTCTGTCTCCATATCCCTCACACTGCTCTCCCCGACTCCATATCCCTCACACTGCTCTCCCCCTGACTACATATCCCTCATACTGCTCTCCCCCTGACTCCTTATCCCTCATACTGCTCTCACCGACTCCATATCCCTCACACTGCTCTCCCTCTGTCTCCATATCCCTCACACTGCTCTCCCTCTGTCTCCATATCCCTCACACTGCTCTCCCTCTGTCTCCATATCCCTCACACTGCTCTCCCTCTGTCTCCATATCCCTCACACTGCTCTCCCTCTGTCTCCATATCCCTCACACTGCTCTCCCTCTGTCTACATATCCCTCACACTGCTTTTCGTCTGACTGCATATCCCTCACACTGATCTTCCTCTATCTCCATATCCCTCACACTGCTCTCCCTGTCTCCGTATCCCTCACACTGCTCTCCCTCTGTCTCCGTATCCCTCACACTGCTCTCCCCCTGACTCCATATCCCTCACACTGCTCTCCCTCTGTCTCCATATCCCTCACACTGCTCTCCCCCTGACTCCATATTCCTCACACTGCTCTCCCCCTGTCTCCATTTCCCTCACACTGCTCTCCCCCTGTCTCCATTTCCCTCACAATGCTCTCCCTTTATCTCCATTTCCCTCACACTGCTCTCCCCCTGACTCCATAACCCTCACACAGCTCTTTCCCTGACTCCATATCCCTCACACTGCTCTCGCCCTGACACCATATCCCTCACACTGTTGTCCCTCTGTCTCCATTTCCCTCACACTGCTCTCCCTCTGTCTCCTTTTGCCTCACACTGCTCTCCCCCTGATTCCATATCCCTCACACTGCTCTCCCCCTGACTCCATAACCCTCACACTGCTCTCTCCCGCACTCCATATCCCTCACACTGCTCTCCCCCTGACTCCATATCCCTCACACTGCTCTCCCTCTGTCTCCATATCCCTCACACTGCTCTCCCCCTGACTCCATATCCCTGACACAGCTCTCCCTCTGTCTCCATATCCCTCACACTGCTTTCCCCGACTCCATATCCCTCACACTGCAATCCCCCTGACTCCGTATCCCTCACACTGCTCTCCCCTTGACTACATATCCCTCACACTGCTCTCCCCCTGACTCCATATCCCTCACACTGCTCTCCCCCTGACTCCATATCCCTCACACTGCTCTCCCTCTGTCTCTGTATCCCTCACACTGCTCTCCCTCTGTCTCCGTATCCCTCACACTGCTCTCCCCCTGACTCCATATCCCTCACACTGCTCTCCCTCTGTCTCTGTATCCCTCACACTGCTCTCCCTCTGTCTCCGTATCCCTCACACTGCTCTCCCTCTGTCTCCATATCCCTCACACTGCTCTCCCTCTGTCTCCTTATCCCTCACACTGTTCTCCCTCTGTCTCCGTATCCCTCACACTGCTCTCCACCTGACTCCGTATCCCTCATGCAGCTCTCCCTCTGTCTCCGTATCCTGGCTCACACAGCTCTTCCCATGACTCCGTATCCCTCACACTGCTCTCCCTCACACTGCTCTACGCCTGACTCACTATCCCTCACACTGTTCTCCCCCTGACTCCCTATCCCTCACACTGCTCTCCCCCTGCCCCCGTATCCCTCACACAGCTCTCCCTCTGTCTCCCTATCCCTCACACAGCTCTCCCCCTGACTCCATATCCCTCACACTGCTCTCCCTCTGTCTCCGTATCCCTCACACTGTTCTCCATCTGTCTCCGTATCCCTCACGCTGCTCTCCACCTGACTCCGTATCCCTCACACAGCTCTCCCTCTGTCTCCGTATCCCGGCTCACACAGCTCTCCCCATGACTCCATATCCCTCACACTGCTCTCCCCCACACTGCTCTCCCCCTGACTCCCTATCCCTCACACTGCGCTCTCCCCCTGACTCCCTATCCCTCACACTGCTCTCCCTCTGTCTCCCTATCCCTTACACTGCTCTCCCTCTGTCTCCATTTCCCTCACGCTGCTCTCCCTCTGTCTCCATTTCCCTCACACTGCTCTCCCCCTGACTCCATATCCCTCACACTGCTCTCCCTCTGTCTCCATATCTCTCACACTGCTCTCCCCGACTCCATATTCCTCACACTGCTCTCCCCCTGTCTCCATTTCCCTCACACTACTCTCCCTTTGTCTTTATTTCCCTCACACTGCTCTCCCTTTATCTCCATTTCCCTCACACTGCTCTCCCCCTGACTCCATAACCCTCACACAGCTCTTTCCCTGACTCCATATCCCTCACACTGCTCTCGCCCTAACACCATATCCCTCACACTGTTGTCCCTCTGTCTCCATTTCCCTCACACTACTCTCCCTCTGTCTCCTTTTGCCTCACACTGATCTCCCCCTGACTCCATATCCCTCACACTGCTCTCCCCCTGACTCCATAACCCTCACACTGCTCTCTAACGCACTCCATATCCCTCACACTGCTCTCCCCCTGACTCCATATCCCTCACACTGCTCTCCCCGACTCCATATCCCTCACACTGCTCTCCCCGACTCCATATCCCTCACACTGCTCTCCCCCTGACTACATATCCCTCATACTGCTCTCCCCCTGACTCCTTATCCCTCATACTGCTCTCACCGACTCCATATCCCTCACACTGCTCTCCCTCTGTCTCCATATCCCTCACACTGCTCTCCCTCTGTCTCCATATCCCTCACACTGCTCTCCCTCTGTCTCCATATCCCTCACACTGCTCTCCCTCTGTCTCCATATCCCTCACACTGCTCTCCCTCTGTCTCCATATCCCTCACACTGCTCTCCCTCTGTCTACATATCCCTCACACTGCTTTTCCTCTGACTGCATATCCCTCACACTGATCTTCCTCTATCTCCATATCCCTCACACTGCTCTCCCTGTCTCCGTATCCCTCACACTGCTCTCCCTCTGTCTCCGTATCCCTCACACTGCTCTCCCCCTGACTCCATATCCCTCACACTGCTCTCCCTCTGTCTCCATATCCCTCACACTGCTCTCCCCCTGACTCCATATTCCTCACACTGCTCTCCCCCTGTCTCCATTTCCCTCACACTGCTCTCCCCCTGTCTCCATTTCCCTCACAATGCTCTCCCTTTATCTCCATTTCCCTCACACTGCTCTCCCCCTGACTCCATAACCCTCACACAGCTCTTTCCCTGACTCCATATCCCTCACACTGCTCTCGCCCTGACACCATATCCCTCACACTGTTGTCCCTCTGTCTCCATTTCCCTCACACTGCTCTCCCTCTGTCTCCTTTTGCCTCACACTGCTCTCCCCCTGATTCCATATCCCTCACACTGCTCTCCCCCTGACTCCATAACCCTCACACTGCTCTCTCCCGCACTCCATATCCCTCACGCTGCTCTCCCCCTGACTCCATATCCCTCACACTGCTCTCCCTCTGTCTCCATATCCCTCACACTGCTCTCCCCCTGACTCCATATCCCTGACACAGCTCTCCCTCTGTCTCCATATCCCTCACACTGCTTTCCCCGACTCCATATCCCTCACACTGCAATCCCCCTGACTCCGTATCCCTCACACTGCTCTCCCCTTGACTACATATCCCTCATGCTGCTCTCCCCCTGACTCCTTATCCCTCATACTGCTCTCCCCGACTCCATATCCCTCACACTGCTCTCCCTCTGTCTCCATATCCCTCACACTGCTCTTCCTCTGACTCCATATCCCTCACACTGCTCTCCCTCTGTCTCCATATCCCTCACACTGCTCTCCCTCTGTCTCCGTATCCCTCACACTGCTCTCCCCCTGACTCCGTATCCCTCACACTGCTCTCCCTCTGTCTACATATCCCTCACACTGCTCTTCCTCTGTCTCCGTATCCCTCACACTGCTCTCCCTGTCTCCGTATCCCTCACACTGCTCTCCACTTGACTCCGTATCCCTCACACTGCTCTCCCCCTGACTCCGTATCCCTCACACACCTCTACCTCTGTCTCCGTATCCCTCACACAGCTCTCCTCCTGACTCCATATCCCTCACACTGCTCTCCCTCTGTCTCCCTATCCCTCACACTGTTCTCCATCTGTCTCCGTATCCCTCACACTGCTCTCCACCTGACTCCGTATCCCTCACACAGCTCTCCCTCTGTCTCCGTATCCCGGCTCACACAGCTCTCCCCATGACTCCATATCCCTCACACTGCTCTCCCCCACACTGCTCTCCACTGACTCCCTATCCCTCACACTGCTCTCCCCCTGACTCCCTATCCCTCACACTGCTCTCCCTCTGTCTCCCTATCCCTCACACTGCTGTCCCTCTGTCTCCATTTCCCTCACACTGCTCTCCCCCGACTCCATATCCCTCACACTGCTCTCCCCTGACTCCATATCCCGCACACAGCTCTTCCTCTGACTCCATATTCCTCACACTGCTCTCCCCGTCTCCATTTCCCTCACACTGCTCTCCCTCTGTCTTTATTTCCCTTACACTGCTCTCCCTTTGTCTCCATTTCCCTCACACTGCTCTCCCCGACTCCATAACCCTCACACAGCTCTTTCCCTGACTCCATAACCCTCACACTGCTCTTGCCCTGACACCATATCCCTCACACTGTTGTCCCTCTGTCTCCATTTCCCTCACACTGCTCTCCCTCTGTCTCCTTTTGCCTCACACTGCTCTCCCCGACTCCATATCCCTCACACTGCTCTCCCTCTGTCTCCGTATCCCTCACACTGTTCTCCCTCTGTCTCCATATCCCTCACACAGCTCTCCCTCTGTCTACATATCCCAGCTCACACAGCTCTCCCAATGACTCCGTATCCCTCACATTGCTCTCCCCCGGACTCCGTAACCCTCACACTGCTCTCCCCTGACTCCGTATCCCTCACACAACTCTCCCTCTGTCTCCATATCCCTCACACTGCTCTCCCTCTGTCTCCATATCCCTCACACTGCTCTCCCTCTGTCTCCATATCCCTCACACTGCTCTCCCTCTGTCATCGTATCCCTCACACTGCTCTCCCTCTGTCTCCGTATCCCTCACACTGCTCTCCCTCTGTCACCGTATCCCTCACACTGCTCTCTACTTGACTCCGTATCCCTCACACTGCCCTCCCCCTGACTCCGTATCCCTCACACAGCTCTCCCCATGACTCCGTATCCCTCACACTGCTCTCCCCTGAATCCGTGTCCCTCACACGACTCTCCCTCTGTCTCCCCATCCCTCACACTGCTCTCCCTCTGTCTCCGTATACCTCACACTGCTCTCCCTCTGTCTCCGTTTCCCTCACACTGCTCTTCCTCTGTCTCCATATCCCTCACACTGCTCTCCCTCTGTCTCCATATCCCTCACACTGCTCTCCCCGTCTCCGTATCCCTCACACTGCTCTCCCCCTGTCTCCGTATCCCTCACACTGCTCTCCCGACTCCATATCCCTCACACTGCTCTCCCTCTGTCTCCATATCCCTCACACTGCTCTCCCTGTCTCCGTATCCCTCACACTGCTCTCCCCCTGACTCCGTATCCCTCACACTGCTCTCCCTCTGTCTACATATCCCTCACACTGCTCTTCCTCTGACTACATATCCCTCACACTGCTCTTCCTGTCTCCATATCCCTCACACTGCTCTCCCTCTGTCTCCATATCCCTCACACTGCTCTCCCCGTCTCCGTATCCCTCACACTGCTCTCCCCCTGACTCCGTATCCCTCACACTGCTCTCCCTCTGTCTACATATCCCTCACACTGCTCTTCCTCTGACTACATATCCCTCACACTGCTCTTCCTGTCTCCATATCCCTCACACTGCTCTACACTTGACTCCGTATCCCTCACACTGCTCTCCCCCTGACTCCGTATCCCTCACACAGCTCTCCCTCTGTCTCCGTATCCCTCACACAGCTCTCCCCCTGACTCCATATCCCTCACACTTCTCTCCCTCTGTCTCCGTATCCCTCACACTGTTCTCCATCTGTCTCCGTATCCCTCACACTGCTCTCCACCTGACTCCGTATCCCTCACACAGCTCTCCCTCTGTCTCCGTATCCCGGCTCACACAGCTCTCCCCATGACTTCATATCCCTCACACTGCTCTCCCCCTGCCTTCCTATCCCTCACTCTGCTCTCCCCCTGACTCCATATCCCTCACACTGCTCTCCCTCTGTCTCCATATCCCTCACACTGCTCTCCCCGACTCCATATCCCTCACACTGCTCTCCCCCAGCTTCCCTATCCCTCAGACTGCTCTCCCCCTGACTTCATATCCCTCACACTGCTCTCCCTCTGTCTCCATATCCCTCACACTGCTCTCCCCCTGACTTCATATCCCTCACACTGCTGTCCCCTTGACTCCATATCCCTCACACTCCTCTTCCTCTGTCTACATATCCCAGCTCACACAGCTCTCCCAATGACTCCGTATCCCTCACATTGCTCTCCCCCGGACTCCGTAACCCTCACACTGCTCTCCCCTGACTCCATATCCCTCACACAACTCTCCCTCTGTCTCCATATCCCTCACACTGCTCTCCCTCTGTCTCCATATCCCTCACACTGCTCTCCCTCTGTCATCGTATCCCTCACACTGCTCTCCCTCTGTCTCCGTATCCCTCACACTGCTCTCCCTCTGTCACCGTATCCCTCACACTGCTCTCTACTTGACTCCGTATCCCTCACACTGCCCTCCCCCTGACTCCGTATCCCTCACACAGCTCTCCCCATGACTCCGTATCCCTCACACTGCTCTCCCCTGAATCCGTGTCCCTCACACGACTCTCCCTCTGTCTCCCCATCCCTCACACTGCTCTCCCTCTGTCTCCGTATACCTCACACTGCTCTCCCACTGTCTCCGTTTCCCTCACACTGCTCTTCCTCTGTCTCCATATCCCTCACACTGCTCTCCCTCTGTCTCCATATCCCTCACACTGCTCTCCCCGTCTCCGTATCCCTCACACTGCTCTCCCCCTGTCTCCGTATCCCTCACACTGCTCTCCCCCTGACTCCATATCCCTCACACTGCTCTCCCTCTGTCTCCATATCCCTCACACTGCTCTCCCCGTCTCCGTATCCCTCACACTGCTCTCCCCCTGACTCCGTATCCCTCACACTGCTCTCCCTCTGTCTACATATCCCTCACACTGCTCTTCCTCTGACTACATATCCCTCACACTGCTCTTCCTGTCTCCATATCCCTCACACTGCTCTCCCTGTCTCCATATCCCTCACACTGCTCTCCCCGTCTCCGTATCCCTCACACTGCTCTCCCCCTGACTCCGTATCCCTCACACTGCTCTCCCTCTGTCTACATATCCCTCACACTGCTCTTCCTCTGACTACATATCCCTCACACTGCTCTTCCTGTCTCCATATCCCTCACACTGCTCTACACTTGACTCCGTATCCCTCACACTGCTCTCCCCCTGACTCCGAATCCCTCACACAGCTCTCCCTCTGTCTCCGTATCCCTCACACAGCTCTCCCCCTGACTCCATATCCCTCACACTTCTCTCCCTCTGTCTCCGTATCCCTCACACTGTTCTCCATCTGTCTCCGTATCCCTCACACTGCTCTCCACCTGACTCCGTATCCCTCACACAGCTCTCCCTCTGTCTCCGTATCCCGGCTCACACAGCTCTCCCCATGACTTCATATCCCTCACACTGCTCTCCCCCTGCCTTCCTATCCCTCACTCTGCTCTCCCCCTGACTCCATATCCCTCACACTGCTCTCCCTCTGTCTCCATATCCCTCACACTGCTCTCCCCGACTCCATATCCCTCACACTGCTCTCCCCCTGACTCCATATCCCTCACACTGCTCTTCCCCTGACTCCATATCCCTCATTCTGCTCTCCCCCTGACCTCATATTCCTCACACTGCTCTCCCTGACTCCATATCCCTCACACTGCTCTCCCCCGGACTCCTTATCCCTCATACTGCTCTCCCCCTGATTCCATATCCCTCACACTGCTCTCCCTCTGTCTCCATATACCTCACACTGCTCTCCCCATTTCAAATCCCTCAGACTGCTCTCCGCCTGTCTCCATATCCCTCAGACTGCTCTCCCCCTGACTTCATATCCCTAAAACTGCTCTCCCCTTGACTCCATATCCCTCCCACTGCCCTCCCCTGACTCCATATCCCTTACACTACTCTCCCCATGACTCCATATCCCTCAGTCAGTCCAGTTATGCATTCGGACACCCCTGCACCGATTGGGATGAGACCATTGTGAGGTGGTTTAGTTGGATCTTAGCCAGGTTTTTTTTTTGGGGGGGGGGGGGAGGTGGGGGGGGGTTAGGGTCCCAGTCGGGCCTCATGGCTGAATGCACCTGGCAGAACTTTGACCCAGGGAGCCTGTTCTGGGCCGTCCACTGGATAGATTTGGAAGAAAACTTCAGAGAGTGGAAACATTGCATCCCAGAAGACATACTAGGGAGTTGGGGTCGGTCAGACCTCACGACGGAATGTGCCGAGCAGAACTGTGACACAGGGAGCGTGTTCTGGGCCTTGCATAGGACGGATTTGGAAGAAAACTTCACAAAGTGGTAACATTGGATCCCAGAAGACTTACTAGGGGGTTGGAGTCCGAGTCGGACCTCCTCTTGGTGTACGCTATGCAGAACTGTGGCCCAGGGAGCCTGTTCTGGGCTTTCCATTGGATGGATTTGGAAGAAAACTTTACAAAGTGTACACTATTTTCCTGAGTTGAATTCCTCTCCTGTGGCATCCTAGCTAGGTCCATATTAATCCAGATAAACTTGAGTATACTAATAATGAATATTTACAGACTGAGGTACAGTAACAGTGGCCATTTAGCTGTACTAGCAATCACCCATGGACAACAGTGTGAGATTGTCTAAAGCATGTATATCCCTAATATAGGAGTACAGTTACCTACATGATAACTGCAGCTTTGCCATGTTTTATCCATAGTACACTATGGGAGTCATTCTAACCCGATTGTCTCTGCCTGATTGACAGGCAGAGGCGGTCGCTGGGCGGAAGGGGGCTGGACGGCGGCGTTAAGCCGCCGTTTAGGGTGTGTGGCCTGGCCAACGCAGGCATGGACGGACCGTTGGGGAGGCGGCCACGGCGCTGCGTGACGTCACACACAGCCGCTGCGACACGGGCAGCGAAGGGGTTCTCCCGGCCAGCCGCAGGAGATGCACTGGCTGGGAGGTACTCCTGAAATTCAAAAGCCGCTGTGCGATGCTTTTGCACTTCTGCGGAGGAGCCGGCACTGACATGTGGGTCGGACTAGCCCTGTGCTGGGCGTCCCCCCGCATGTCTGAGTGCCTGATCGTAGCTGTGCTAAATTTAGTTCAGCTACGATCAACTCGGAATGACACCCTATACTCGTTGTTGGGATAATGTAATTGCCTCTGTGATAGAATTCGGCAAGTCTGCCCGATGTTTTAAAGCAGGAATTCATTTAAAAGGTAAAACCAACCTGTAACTATGAGGAGCTGTAGAGCCAGAATTACTGGCACATTTTCTTTGACAAACATCTACATAGTTCCACACCGCTCATCTAGTTATTAAACCACACAATGCATGTTACACATGTTTTATTTATCTTTGTGGTTTTTATATTGAGGTGAGTTACTAGTATTAGCCTCAGAACTCTGTAGGATGTTTCTGCAATGTCTTTTTTTTGGATCTTTATCAGATCGGTCTGATTTGATTTCCACATCAAAATCATTGGTGGCATCAGGGCAGCCAAGCACTTCAGAGGGCTGAGATTTTTTTGAGTGTGGCCAATTAGGGGTGTTGCCATGCCCCTTATGTTGCCATTTGCAGGAGTTGTGCACTGTGCTGGTGCTCCCTTGATGGGAGGGCATGGCTGCACTATCATGGCGGGCATGGTTACTCCTTCTCGGCAATCCCAGGCCTTTAGAGGGGTCCAGACCCTGGTAATTAATTCTTGCCCCAGTCACCTCTTGGCATCCCTTTTCATTACAGGGGTCCAGAGAGTCTTGTTGTACTGAGATCCCCTCTAATAAGTCAACTGCAGTTTTCAGTGAAATGTTTGTCTCACTAACTGTGTTAAGCATTACTTTCTGGCATGCCAGCTGTCTTGGTACATAGGTGCCCATGGTATCTGACAAGGATCTCATGTTGTCATCTACCTTTAACACTCTTCTACCCAGACTCTGCATCTCAGAAGCAACTGCTGCAAAGTCCCACTCCATGACTTCCGTTAGATGCCTGTGCATCTGCATCATGTAGTTTTGCTCTTCGTAAGCATGTCTATAGAACCAATAGCCCTGCTCTGCAGTCGGTGCTTGGTGCTCCTCTCTTAGTGGGGGGCTGGAGGCTGTCACAGGCTCTTCCGCTTTTTCAGCATTCTGAATATCTGCATCTGTTGTAGAAGTAATGTCAGGCATTATGGGAGATGACTCCCGGCGTCTATTACTGGTGTTCTTGCTCTGCAGAGGAATTGTGGACAAAATAATGTTTTTTTAGTTACAACAGCTATTGGTTATTTATTGTTTTAATGTAAGTAAATAATATTGTTCAGATAAATATGTATAGGGGCATAGGGATGGATTTAGTCTTGGGGAGCCTGGGGCACTTAAGACAGGGGGGCACCGGTGGAAGGTGGGGTATGTACATTGGATGTGTTTGCAATCATAAATGAAGAGAGAAGTCCCGGTAGAGAGCATTTTGTCCCTCCTGGAATGGGTCATGGTGGGAGGTATAGATTGTGTATATTAAATATAAACCAATGGTGTATATTAGATTTAGGGGTCTTTTTACTAAGCCTTGGATGGAGATAAAGTGAACTGCGATAAAGCATCAACCAATCAGCATCTAACTGCCATATCATAGGCTGGGTTTGAAAAATGACAGTTAGAAGCTGATTGGTCCCAAGCATTTTGGATAAGGGATACTCAACCTGTACCAGCCAGAGGTATTTTGGATATCGGATTTTTCCGTATTTTGGAATAATTGCATACCATAATGAGATATCATGGCAATGGGACCTAAATCTAAGCACAGAATGCATTTATGTTTTTTATGCACCTTATACACACAGCCTGAAGGTAATTTTAGCCAATATTTTTTATAACTTTGTGCATTAAACAAAGTGTGTCTACATTCACACAATTCATTTATGTTTCATATACACCTTATATACACAGTCTGAAGGTAATTTAATACAATATTTTTAATAACTGTGTGTATTAAACAAAGTTTGTGTACATTGAGCCATCAAAAAACAAAAGTTTCACTATCTCACTCTCACTCAAAAAAGTCAGTATTTCGGAATATTACGTATTTCGGATATTTGGATATGGGATACTCAACCTGTACTTTATCTCTGTCCACTTTATCTGAATCCAAGGCTTAGTAAATAGACCCTTTAAACTGTTTATACAGTAGCTCCACCTAATTGAAAGACAACTATTTTATCAAATTTTCTTGTAGTGGAACAAAGACAACTTAAGCAACCTTAAAATACACATAGAAAAATAAAATTATTTATCCTGCCACATGCAAGAATAGCATCCTCCTCTGTACTACTTACACACTGGAACAGGACTCAGGAGGACTCTCTGTGTGTGTCTATCTCTAGATGCAAATGGTTTAGTTGCATAACAGTTTACACAGGACTCAGACGCCCAGGCAGAGAGGAGAAGCTGGGATCGCTGTGTCACTTACAGCTCTCTCACCCCTCTTATCTCTCCTCTGGTAAGAAAGCTGTTGGTAGCTCATGAAACATGATATTCCTGTAACTCTGCCTGCACAGCATACGGTCCTGCTCGCATTCTGACTCTCGCATTAAGAGGGAGAGCTAGTGATATCAGTGTGCTCTGGCCAGGGGTCCATGACAAAGGGGGCCCCGGGGTACAATATGCCCTGCATCCTCCCTTAATCTAGCTGTGTAGGGGCATTTAGTGTCATTAGTTGCATTTTGATTGTAAGCTAACATATTTGTAAAGAAACCTTACATGCAGACCCCCCCATATCAAAACCACTCTGTCAAAGAGTCTTATCAGGGGTATTTCTAGAGAGGAGGAGGCCCATCTGCATGATCCATCTGGGCCCCCTCCTCTCTAGCCAGCAGTGCTGTAGCACTGTCCCAGATCCTACAGCGCATGCGCAGATCTCTGGAAAAATGGTGTGGCAGCCGTGGAACTCCGGAGGGTAAGTGTTAAAAATAATGGGTGCATGGTGTGCGGTGCATAGGCAAATGCGGGGGGGTCCGGTTACCTGGAAACCCCCTTCTCTTGGCAAGTGGCTAAAATTATGACAACAATAGCAATGGTATATAATATGATCACTATAGCTGCCGCCACATCATGCAGTGTAAAGGGCAGAGCTAATTGATTAAAGCTAGCATGCCAGTTACTGCAGCCAGATGAGACACAGGAGAAGTTGTCTGTGGGCTGCGAGTGCTGGATGTGGGGGCTTGATGAGGGGGCTGGCTGGACACACAGATGGGGGCCTGGCTTGAGAAAGAAGTGGGCCTGGCTGGTTCTACAGAAGGGGGCCTGGTTCCATGTACTAATTTACGTCCATTAAATAGTTCATGTTGGAGAACTTAAGTCATAATAGCTTTAGTTCCTTATGCAGTGATCCCAGTTTTGAAAGTTCACAGTCTTACATAAAATATGTAGGTCTTGCAAAACTAGACTGACTGAAATACAAAGAGCAAAGCCCTAGTTTTCTTACATTGAAATATATCACTGTCTTCAGCTCTAAGTCAGACAGCCGTACCACCCTGTAACTGCCTCCGTATAACTTCTGAAACAAAAAGTATCTGTCCTTAGCTGACAGTTTCCCTGTATAACTGTGATAACTACAAATTGCGGGTCTTAAGAGAGCTGAGTACTGTATCACTATGCTCCCTGCAATGCTGATGCTACTTTAATTGTAAGTTAAAACTGGAATGGGCAATGAGTGGTGTCCATGGATAAAAGGAGCTGCTGATTGTAATTGCATTTATAAATTACTTATGGAACTTTATGTTCCAAAACTATGCTTGCCTGGAGCATTAGATACAATGTAAGCAGCTAAACTGTCTTTTGTCCCTGAGGAAGCTTGTGATGTGTAGTTAGTGCAGCAGTCACACCGACCTGTGTTATAAGGGTTAGGTTGGCCTCATAAGCGTTTCCATAATGGGTGTCCACAGGGCCCCACACCCATATATTATACTTACCCTTCCAGAGTCCCGCAGCGGCGGTCCTGCAGTGCGGACACAAACCACTTGAAAAATGGCCACCACTGCCATTTCTGAGTGATTTGTGCATGTGCACTGGAGATGTCCCTGGGAACAAGTGCGGCGCCATGTTCCCGGAGACCTGTGCATGCGCAGTAGACTCTGTCACTATGCTGGAGAGGAGGGGACCCGCAATGGAGGCTGCACGTGGGTCCTCTCCTCTCTTAACACACCACTGGTTGGCCTCAATTCACCACCATAAGCTGACTTCTGTCTGCAGTCTCTGCTCCTCCCACTGTCTGTCACTCAAAAGCAGGGCCACCTCCAGGACTGTCCTTCAAAAGGGAGAGTAGGCTGCATGACCTAGGCTCAAATGTATTAAGCCTTAACAAGTGATAAAGTGGACATGGCTAAAGAGTGATATCTGACCAGCCAACCGGTTCCTAATGCTGCTCATTCACTACGTCTATATTGTGTACGAATACACGATATTAACCTGTCATTCGACCCATCACATGCACATTGTACATGTTTTGGGTGTGAATACGATGCAATGTGCGGCCCAGTGCGTTGTACATCGCATCAACTGATCATATGTGCTGCACATATGATCAGTCGATCCCGGCCGCTGGCAATTGCAGAAGTGCGATAGACCGTACGGTGTTAAAGCACCATACAATCTGTTGCACGCCAGCCACACAGTCAGTAGAACCCATCACTATTTCGCCCCGTCAGCCAGCGCCACTGGAAACAGTGGGATCCCCACAGGAGGATTGTATTACCGATTGGCTGCTATAATGATGATCTCCGGTCACCGGGAGTAGAAGCTGTGTCTCCGTAAGCTGTGCAGCACTCCTGTCACACACCACAACCATCTGCCTCTGCTCCAAGTTACTGCTCAGTATCCTCCTAAGATGACCGCCGCCCAACTGTCCCTGATGATGGCTGTAACTGCCACAGCACAAGCAGTCTCTCTCTCTATGGGATCCATACGCCTGTCGCTTACTGGTCAGTGTTCCCATACCAGACACAGCACTCAAGGCACAGTTAACCCTATCCCTGCTGTCAGGGCCGGTGCAAGGGTTCTTGGCCCCCTATTCAAAACTTCAGCCTCCATTCCCCTATCCCCCCCCCCTTAAAAAAAAAAAAACATTGGCCACCACAGGTATAAATAACAACATACACATTTGCCCCTTTCAGGAAAAAAACACTTTGGCCTCCACAGGGTAAATAAAACACACATTGAGGCAGACACACACACACACACACACACACACACACACACACACACACACACTCACAATGACACTCATACTGAGGTAGAGGCACACACACACACTCATACTGAGGCAGAGGCACACACTCATACTGAGGCACACACACATACTGAGGCAGAGGCCCACACACACTCATACTGAGGCAGAGGCACACATACTGAGGCAGCGGCACATACACACTCATACTGAGGCACACACTCATACTGAGACACACACACTGACATTCATACTGAGGCAGATGCACACACACACTCATACTGAGGCACACACACACACACACACACACACACACACACACACACACAGACACACACACACACATACTTGTTTTTCTATCCTCATCAGGACATATGTCTGGAACCTTCCTCATGGGGACCTATTCAGGAATACCAGCCTAATGAGGACACCCACATAACTGATTTATTTTCGGGTTTAATTAGAGATAGAGGAAACGTGTATTCAGCAGCAGATACATTTTATTCAGGAAAGGTTCTTTCTCATTTCAGCAGTAATTCGGTTCTTAATGTAAAACTTAACCGAGAGCCAGTTCCGAGCCTTCAGCGCTTGTCGTTCTGCCCTTAGGCACGCATCACAGTCATTCTTGCCCGGCACCTTGAATGAGCGAATGAACCGAATCATGCGACGTTCAACAGCTTTCACTTCTGCTGGGGTCCACGGATTGCGCTTGGTACCCCTTCTGTCACCTGTGCGGGAGAAGAAAGGTCAGTCACCACGCAACGCCACCACCAGTCATGGACGCATCTCAAATGGAATGGACAGTCACACCCACCTTTAGCTGCACCTCCATCCACCGCCGACACCACGCTGCCAGCTTCTTTTCCCATGTGCCCCATGGGAACCTCAGTATCCTGACTCTCTGGCTCATCCCCAGAGTCATCGCTCACCACCTGGATCGGCTCTGTGGATAGAGAAGGACAGGGAAACCGATCACACCAGCCCACTTAGACAGTCAGTCCCTGGAGCCACACTGTCAAGTGATACCTACCGTTTGGATCAATGGAGATCTCTTCCAGATTGTGGCCCCGGAATTCAGCCATTCTCCCTTGCTCGAGAGCCAGAAACAGCTTGCTCAACTTGGCCAGTTGAAGGGTACCCTCCGGGAGGCGGTAATAATGCCGGTGCACCCGAATATCATGTCCAAGGAAATCAGCAAGCTGATCCATCTCTGTATCGCTCAGGTTGAGGACTCTGGAAAGTGTAGCCACATGCTTCCGTAGGCGGGTGGAAGATAATGCTTCGGGGTGCTTGGCCCCACACTCCCGGGCGTAGAGACGTATGCAGTCGGATCCCCTATAATGGGACATGGCTGTTGGCCTAGCAAACATGTAGATATTGTGTGGGGTCACACCACATTCTGTCCGCTTCTCTATGAGGAGCTCCATCGCTTTCTGCATGCTTGGGGATAGCAGGACAGGGACTTTCCTGCCTCTTTTCCCAGGAATCTCAATACGGGAGAAGTGACGACAGAGTGCCTTCTCCAGCTCTGACAGGGCCTGGGCCACATCACCCTGCAAATCGGCTGTGTGCCGTAAATCGAAGGAGGAGAGCAGCATCTTGGAAACCTCACCTTCTCTCCTGCGGTTGAAGAGAATCAGCTGCGTGAGGGTAACTTTGGCCAACATGGACCACTGCTGTTTGGAAGGGTGGGCGGACAACTCATCGATGTACTCTCGCTGACGGTCAAGGAGGTACAGGTTCAAGCGCTTAACATCATCAGTGAAGGGCAGAAGCAGCGGTGCATTCCATTTTATCTCTCGAAGTGTCTTCAGGGCAGCAGTGGAGATTAGCTCGCTCCACCTCGCCTCATAAATTTTCCGAAAGTTTCGGGCACGCTCCTCTGTCAGGGCACTGCCCTCCATCAGTGCCTGACACTCCACCATAGCTGAAATCTTCTGCAAGCTGTGTCCCACCTTCAGAGCCAACGAGGGTATTTTATATGTATTGGTGCGGTCATCGTAACCGGCCAGGCTCCTCACAGCATGCACCACTTGCAGGAAATTCTGTGGGCAAATGAAATCTTCCATACACCGCAACGGTGTGACCTTCATCGCCTTCAGCAGAAGCCGCCCCACCTCTCTGAGCTTCTGACGGATGTAATCATGCTTGCTGACATCAGACCCCAGACGGTTATAGAGGTGCTGACCGAACTGCATAATCCAGCGGTCCCCTTTGATTACCGGTACCACATCATCATAATTCATTTCGCTCAGCAACTTCCAGAGGCCAGTGCCAACATCTTTCGGGAGCGGTGTGGCGTAAGTGAAGAGACCCTGCACCCTGGTTCTTCCAGGTTTGGGGCTGACACTTTTGCGGAGCGGGCACCTCTTCACATGGCGCCACAGGTGCTTCCTGGAGAATAGCCCTTTACATTTTACACAGTGCATGAAATCTTGGGGAGCCGTTGCTTCTTTCGGCTGCTTGCACGGTAGGAGGACTCCGCTGCCCTCGCGGAGAACCCCGACATTATGGGCAAAGTTTCCCCGGGTGCGAATCAGGTCTAGCTGCACTGTCCTTTCCCTGGAGCGCTTCGGAAAGCTGAGTGCCCTTGCAACCTCATGCTCATTGTGGTGGACAGCTTGAACATGTCTCGCAATTTTTGAGAATGGCCTCTCGCACCACAGGCAGAAATTTTTCTTGTTACATGCAATCGAACCATCTGCTTTTCG